>NW_016909634.1:1483308-1500427 GCF_001483705.2 Eufriesea mexicana
CTGGGGAGGGCAGTGGTCTTGGGTTGGGGCAGTGGGGTTGTTTGGAGGGTGGCTGGGGTCGAAGACTGGTGGAGTACGACGATGTTCGTTGGCGTTAGTCTAGTTGGCATTTTGATTCGAGACCTCCTAGATCCTCTTTTTCTTTATTTGGTTTAATATGGAAAATTCTTGGGAGGGTGGGAGGGGATTTATTTTATTATTGACTTATCGATTTTGGTGAGGTATTTCAGTCAATTACGTTCGAAGATTTCTCAAACTGGAAATGGGGAAATATACGATGAAAATTGGAACCAGATTTTGTTTTAGGAATATTGATTTTACGTGTTTTCATATATTATTAAATGTATTGATATGTATTCAATGCCTCTTTTTTTCATCATGTTTAAATAAAAAATGTGGCAGATTTTCGGTGAAACTAATATGAAGCCACGAGTTAGAAATATTTGAAAAACGTAATTAGAAGAGCACACACCGTGTGTGTTAAATGGCTCTATTTATTCAGCCAGAGTAAACAAAAAAAAAAAGAAAATAGTTGAAAGGTATTAAAACCGGAATTCGAATTAGAATTTATATGAAACAATGACCGGACAATAATTAAAAATAATAATCATAAATGCACATACCAAATGTGTTAAATGCTTCTTTTTCCATCCTCTATAAAAATTCTGAAAGTATTGACAGCAACATTCAGATCTAAATTAATTTAAAATGACGAGTGAGAAATAATCAGAAACATCAATCTGAGAAGCTCGTATCATACGTATTTATTATATCATGTTTCTCGTGCATTATAAACGAAGAATTCTGATATCACTGAAACCTAAGCACGGATGAATGTTAATGAAAAATAACAATCTGAAAATAACTATAAATAATAATCAACTAAAGAAGCAGCACATTATATTCTGGTATTTCCGCAAATTTTGAATTAAATATTAAAAAAATTATTCCTTATCCAACCTTAAGACAATTAAGATTTATAGTAAGAATTTTATCAATAAATTTGAAAGATTTAGTTGTGTGATGTTTCATTGAATTTATTAGAAAACAAAACCGGTCGATGATTATATTACTATAACATACGTAATCTTACAATTTAATAAGTAATTATACATTAATAAATTCTGTCTCAATTATTTACAATTTTTCGAAGAATAAATTCCGATTGAATTATAGTATTCCAATAACATCAACATATTTATAATTGTAAATATATAAGAACGTATAATATAATTGTAAAATGTAAGAATTTGATTATAAAGCACGATCTAATATATAAAAATACGTACAAATATATAAAAATAATATAAATATAAATATAAATATTAATATAAATGTTAATATATAAAAATAATATATAAAATAATAAAAGGTCAATTTCACATTGTAAGAAATATACATAGAAATTACACATTCCAGAAGGTAATATGCACATAGTTCGCAATCAAGGGGTTAAACACACCCCTTTTACATTTTCAATCAAAGTCTAAAGAGGGCACCGTGGCGGTTTGAAACGGCAACAGGTTCGAGAAAAATGCATTAAACGCATTTTTCATCACGGTTTTCCATTGTCGTTTTACAAATCGAGCTCACGAATAACTCGAGCCATGATCAACCCCTCGCGATTGTTATTACCGACATGAGGGGCCACGAGTTCCTCTCGGTACGGATGCGACTGTGCGTTGATAAATATTCGGACGGCCATTGTGTCAGCCCCCGCGATCGATATTCAACCGACCTCTCCTTCCTCCGCGATATTTATGATCGTTGTTCCCTGTCCCTAACAGAATAGCATTCCTTCGCAACGCTGTGTACAAAGGAGCTCCGTTTCTATGGCCACCGAATCTCGTCGCGACTTCGTGAATCGGTTCCTCGTCTCTCGTTCGCGCTGGGGGTTGAACGGCACGCTGTTCCGGGGTGTCTTTCGAGGTTCGCAACGGGGATGGTGTTTAAAGGGATTTTCTGGGACGCGGGATAATTGAATTGAATCTGAATTTTCAGGGGCCGAGGCTGGGAAAGAGAATATTGTTCGATTCGAACGTTTAGTAAATTTAACTTGGACTTTTAACCCTTTCGTGGGGGGATTATATACTTCCTGTTGCGAGATTCCTGGTGTGGCAGATAGCTTCAGAGTTTGTAGAATGATCCGTGAATGATCTTTGATAGAGAAGGAATCTTCTTACTTTTTATTTTATATGCTGGTATATCGGAGCTCAGGTATTATAATGGAATTTAAGAATTTAGGGGGTTGTAATATTTACCGAGGGGATAATAAATATTTCATTGGAGGTGAAGAAGTTTTGAAATTGTTATTTTTTATTTTGCATATGCATTTTGTTTGTGTTGCTCAATATTTATCTGTATTACTATATTGGTATGAGTGAATGTTGTGTTTATGTACATCAAATAGTGTGATTAAATTTGAACAACAAATGGGAAATGTGTTTATGTTATTAAGCCAATAACGTATGCATTTGATAAAATAATAAATTAGTTTATCAATTTATGTATGTATGTAGATTCATAATTTACATATTGCGAAGTTTGTACCACAATATATAAATTATGAAGTATATATTATTATTGTATTATTATTATTATATATTCGTCTATTTATATTGAACACGTTGATAAAAAATTTACTGACTTACTAGTAAATAATAGTAACTAGTAAGTAAATTTTTATCAATGTGTTCAATATAAATAGACAAATATATAATAACAATAATACTAATAATAGTAATTTACTTAGTATTTACTACTATTAATTGATGTCACTAAATACATACAAATATCAAAAATCGGTATTAAATTGAATACTGATTAAACATATTTAATATAAAATAACTGAATTCACTTAAATTGTTTTGTCTAACTATTATTAAGGAGTACTTTTAAAAATACATATACTTCTTGAACCTATTTTGTCCTACAAAGTTTAAAAGCGTGATAGGAATGTCATAAAGAATTCAGAAAATTTCCTATATTCTGTCCAGCTTGTCGAAATTCATTTGAAATTTCAAATTCCATTATACGTTGAACAATTTGTATCTTTAACCTTAATAAACCAGAAAACAAAGGTAAATATTATTGAGATTCATTTTTATTCGCGAATTCGTGGAACAGCATAAACAATTTATCGGTTATTCGCATGAATAGGTACGAAAAATGATTATTCCGAAATTACATATGCATGTTATAAAATTTCCATCGAATTGATGCCAATTCACTTTGTTAACGCAATAAAACGATTACCTCGTTCGAAATTCGAAATGTCTTTCTCCGTGATAAAACGTTTTATTTTTATACGTGTCACTGAATAAAATGAGAAATGTATTTTAGCCATTTATTAATTATAATCTTACTCTGCACGTGAAACATGTAATTTTATAGAATACCTGAAATTTAATACTGCGTACAAAAACTTCCATTCGAGTTACAAAAGAAATCTCAAATGTTACGATATCTTCAAAAAATTCAAAATTGAAAGTTACATATTATATTTCAAGTTTATGTGAACTAACTAATACGCATATTCAGATCACGTCAATTTATTATATAATAAATATATAATAAATATGAAAACTTTTATGAATTAGAAATTATGACAGAATCTCAAATTTTCAATTTTTAAATAAATTTGAAACTCAATTTTATAAGAATCGAACAATCAGAGATGAAATTTTTTAAGAACAATGTATTGTCATTTCATCTCCAATCCGAGATTCCCAATAGCAATATTCGGGAATTCGAAATTCTTTTAAAAATTTTTCCAAAAATTCCACCAATCGTAGTTCTACATTCCATCACGTAAAACTTCGATTTTTCGCTCCAACACTCTATCAAAGTTATCAATTAACCCGACAGAAATTCACTTTCATACCTGTACTATTTGCAGAAGTTATTAGACACTTCAGAAAAATTTCGCTAGCTTTCTCACTCAGAGCACAAATTTTCTATTACTCTTTATTGCTTTCATTCTTGAGCGACCGGAAAAACTCGTAATGCGTCAGTTAATACGAAAAGTTTGTCCTGCGTGTATTATGTTTGATGCAAAAGCTCACTGAAAGTGTCTCCTAACAGTGTTGTTATTCGCGCGTGTTTGCTTTATGAATTCAAACTTGGGACAAAGACTTTTCAAACAACTCGGGGGACTTGTATAGCATTCCAAAGTGATCCCGTAAGTGATTATACTGTCTAGAAGTAGTTCAACAAATTCGAAATAGGGGATGATGAACTTGGAGATTAACCGCGAGGAGGATGTCCCAGTATCATTATAGATAGCAGTCTTAGAACTCTAGACTCTATTACTCGACGTCGGGTATGACTACCGTTGAGATAACATTTATTAATACCCAGTATCTTAAAATCACTTATTTTCAATCATGATGACATAATTAATTTTAGGTGTCTTAAAATAAAAGTTTGAAAATATTTAATATATTTCTTGGGTCAGGAGAATTACCTTCATTCCATGATCCTTGTCACTTAGAATTATTTGATTACCATCTACTACTTAAATCTCGTAGACGTTAGATTCCATTGACTACATTAGATTTTAATCTTTAAATAGCTACTGTAGACCTAGAATGTCAGACTTCCCTAATTCAGCACCGCCATTTTCAAACCGATGTGAGAAAATAGGAATTATTTCATGGACTTAGAAATTTAACGTTTCTACGAGCCAAGATAACCAAGAACCGAGACTTAGTACCACTGACCAGAATAGCGAAAGGCAGGTATGCTAACTGAATGACAGAGCATAGCATGAACAATCCGTGTTCATCAACAAAGCACTTCATGCATACCAAAGTCATGCAAGCTCTTTCTCTTCAAGCTAGTCTAATTGATCGACAGATCAACAGAATTGTGGCATTAAACTGATCCAAAAGTCACCAAGACTCCAACACCCGAGACCCTAAATAGGTAAAAAACAGACTAGTTTAGTCTAAAAGACTGTGGGACGTGATAAGCCTGCTTGTTGTTTAGGTGCAGCGATACTCTTTTGTGATCTGAGAGTAACGGTATCCTTGCGTTGCCTCATTGCAACGGATTACGCTTACTGACAGTCAGTCTATGCTTGATGCCACTAAAGCGATTCTTTAGATCTGAGAACGTGAGCAACGGAAGGGATGCGTTTCCTCCTGGGCCTGCTAGCAGACTAGTCAATAGCCAGTAAGCAGGCCCGTGTGCCAGACGCGGGGATACTATAAGCAAGTCGCAAATTTATACTTATAGGAGACAGAGGATTCACTGAGGACTTGCGAGAAATCTAAAATCTCCTTGAATCCCTCTGGCGGTGAGTGCGTGAACTATGGTGTCGCCACAGACCAATAGCTTCTCACGAGATAGCAGTTAGATTCCAAGGAACAGGCGATAAGTAATACAAGTCGATTCTTCTGAACGAGGAGTGGGAGAAAGACAGAAATAGAAGACAGGAAAAGAATAGGATGGGTTTCATCCTGGGTCTGCCAGTGGTCTCGTCAGAAAGGCTATCTAACGGACCCGTGCCTCAGACGCGGGATATCCACGTCAGGTCTGGTACTCCTGAAGGTGGAGGACGAGAGGTTTTTAGTGAAAAGAGCACTACGTTTCCTGAGTAGGACTTTATCATGTGCGGGGGGCCAGATGCGGAAAACTGAAGGCTAGCTTTTCGGGAAAGACCCGTGTCCTTACAGAGGCGTAAACGAACTGACCCTTTTTCGCTGCTTATTAGGCTTCGAGGTGGTCCACGTGTCCGCGAGTTATGGGATCCTGATCGTAAAGACATAAACCAGGCCCCCATTAACCAGGAACCCTCGATTTCGCGAAGGAGTCGAAAATATATACAAGGAACCTTCGTTTTCCGCATCTGGGATGTGTTCCTACACTTCTACTCGTAGAGGGCTGACTGAGTACCTTCGAGGAACCTAGAACTTGCTTAACACTTGGCCAACCGATCGAGGATATCTCCCCATTTCGATGTAAGTCGGTGGCTAACCAATTGGGGAGATCTTCGCAATACGATATAATTGTCCACTTAAATAATTTTCAAACTTCTTCCATTTTATGTATCGAATATCAGTCACTCCACGCGTCACTTGCGAAGCATGCGTGGTGGACAGCATAGTTTGGCTTGCTCGAGCGTGGTGGAAACCATACAGTTCGTTGCGGCGCACGTGGTAAACTAAGTGCTAAGTCCCTCTGAGTCCCTCTGTAAGGTGGCCAGAAACAAATGGGAATTAATCCCCGAATTTACCTCGCACTGAATTAAATTGGCATGTGAGACTCGATTGGAAGCTTGTGACGATCCAAGTGATCGATGGAGAGACCAAGAGACTTGACAGATGCAGCTAATAAAGAGGTAATAGGAGCACGCGAATCGGTCGCTTGGAAATTTATAAGAAACTCGGCGAGTGTCGAATTTATTGAATTAAAAGAGCCGGCGTGAGACCAGCCGGTATAAATATTCCCGGGGCGCGATATCGATATGGCCGACTCGATCGGGAACGCGAGTCGGCTCCAGCCCTCTGGCTGGTGCAACAGGAGGGAGACGCGTTCTTATCGGCGAGAAATGTTCTTATCGCGACTGTATATCGAGTCGACGAGCGTCGGGCGCTGCATAAAACTTTCGTTCGATTCAACGCGGCCGCGGAACGAGAATCTATTTCTTCGGCAGGCGGCTTTCGACGTTGTTACGTGTACCACACCGACTTCCGGTCCCGCCCCTGCCTCGGGACAACTAGGATAAACGTGTTGTTTCCTTCGCGAAACGTGTCGTTTCTTTTGCATTCAGAACTCTTCCGCGTTTTTGAACATTCTTTTTGCGTGTGTTTTTCGTATTTGTTTTTTTTTTCTCACTTTTGGAATAATTTTTTGGTCCAAGAGGGGGCGCAGAATAACGATGAAGGTAATTTAAAAAATTTTTGACAATTTTTGGGGTATCATCTTGGGTTTAGAAGTAGATAGATACAGAAATGCAGTGTCGTTTTCGACTTGTGTTTATAAATGTTGTTTGAATTAGGATTAGGTACACTTTAATGTATATATTGTGATATTATATTATAGTATTACATAGATATATACGTTGCAGAAATAGGGTATAGTGGTATTGTTTAAATGATGTGTATGTATACCTAAGTGTATATTGGGGGGGAACTTATTATTCGTCCATCGAATTCTTTTCGACACTATGGTATATATAAAGTGGATAACTATAGTCATTTCTAGTATTCAACCAAGGAAAGCCTGACTAGTCAGTAAATAACTATAGTCTGCATATAGTGCATAACCTGTAATATAATGTATATACTACTAGTTAATATATACTATAAAAGGTACCCATAATATATCTGGCTATAGTCATCTCTAGTAGCATTCAACCAAGGAAAGCCTGACTAGCTAATATATAACTATAGTCTGCTTATAGTGCATAACCTATAATATAATATATATACTACTAGTTAATATATACTATAAAAGGTACACATAATATATCTGGCTATAGTCATCTCTAGTAGCATTCAACCAAGGAAAGCCTTACTAGCTAATATATAACTATAGTCTGCATATAGTGCATAACCTGTAATATAATATATATACTACTAGTTAATATATACTATAAAAGGTACACATAATATATCTGGCTATAGTCATCTCTAGTAGCATTCAACCAAGGAAAGCCTTACTAGCTAATATATAACTATAGTCTGCATATAGTGCATAACCTGTAATATAATATATATACTACTAGTTAATATATACTATAAAAGGTACACATAATATATCTGGCTATAGTCATCTCTAGTAGCATTCAACCAAGGAAAGCCTGACTAGTCAGCAAATAACTATAGTCTGCATATAGTGCATAACCTATAATATAATATATATATACTACTAGTTAATATATACTATAAAAGGTACACATAATATATTTGATTATAGTCATCTCTAGTAACGCAATTTAATAGCATTTTTAATGACGAATGGCTAAACATACGAATAAATTATAAACTCCATTATCTAAAGAAAAATAATATTTATTCTAGCCTTGCGTAATCTTCATTCCTTCTTAAATATGGTATCATAAAAGATCTGTATATCTGTCAAGAAGATGAAAGACGTCTCCACTTTTATTCAGGAAAGACCGAGCAGGAAAATTGAAAAATTGAAGCAATCCGTGACAAAATTGCTGTTGGTTGCTCGATATCAACGGGACATTATTATTTCTTGAAGAAGCGAATCATGAGATGTGACTTTCGAATGGGCGTAAGCAAGGACAATAAAAATGGGTTGAGGGGCAGAGTAAGAAAAGGGGGAAATGGTTGACGGGTAAACAGATAATCGCGAGCTTCTTTCAAATGCTTTTACGATCGCTATGTATTTTATGTCATCGCCTAGAGGGAGACACACAGGCTGGTTCCGGACAATGAGAAGCGCCACCTCTTTCTCTTCGCCCCTAGCCCCCTCTAGCGGCCTTATTTTACTTCTCTTCCTTCGCGTCAGAGGGCCATTAAGGTCGCGTACGCGGAATAATAAAAAGGAACAGCGCGGAAAGCGGCGGAAACCGCGATAATAAATCCCTTTGAGAAATTTGCAATCGTGGCGAAGTTCCTGGCAGGTAATTCATTTGTGGTAATGAAAGAATTCCGTGGGATTTGCGGCGAAAGGTGACGGAGGAACTTCCTGTGAAGAATGCGATTGTTTACGTACAATTACTCTCAATATCGTGAATAAATTCCTGTTTCCGTTTCTTCCATCCGAGTCCGAGGAAATATTGGCTCGACGGCTCTAGGAAATTTCTAGGGAAATTTCGTTATCACTCGTATACGTTGAATAATACCGGTAATTTATGGTTCTGATTGCTATATATCGGGGCATATTTATAGCTATATATTTGTTATATGGAGGTAGCGTTGAGCAATAGTTATCTGCAGTAACGAATGAGAAATAAATATTCAAGATTCGATAAGATAATTAAAAATACTTCTACTCGTACAATTATGAGAGTGATTTCAAAATTAACCTGACCCTCGAAATGTCTACAAAATGAAATTTCCTTCCACTTTAGTGCATACTCCTTTATCATGGTATTAACAGCATAATTATAATTTCGTAATACAAAATTGATATTTATATAATGTAGAAATTAAATCAATATCTTCCTAGTATTTTTCTGGTATTACCTTTTTTCTTTCACCTATTTAGTGTCGTATCTCTCTTGAAGTTAATTAAATATACTATTATAACTATTAGCACTGCAGAACTCTAAGTAACAGTCATGTAATGCACCTTTAATTTGCTTTAACGAATCTAATGCACTTTAACGACTCTCATATTATAGAACTAAAGCTCTCAATCCATTGTTATCCCTCGATTCTTTAGAATAACGATGTTATTTTGCAAGATGTATATTCCCAATACGAAATATTTCGTGTAAACCATGAAATACTACATTCATTTACAACGTATAACATTCTCAATAGCAATATTCCACAGTATTCCACGAATTTGCAGTCATTTTATTTGAAAGCAATCCAAAACTTATCAATCGTTTTAAAATTACTTAACCTCAAATATTACATCAATTATTACAACTAAATCTTATCACCTGATACACCTCTACCATACCCATGACTTGAAAATTTGGGATAGTTATCCAACGAATTAAGATTTTCATTTATGTCTGCGCATTTCACGCAAATTCTCACAACTAAATCTTATCACCTGATACCCCTCTACCATACCCATGACTTGAAAGTTTGGGATAGTTATCCAACGAATTAAGATTTTCATTTATGTCTGCGCATTTCACGCAAATTCTCTCTGCAAATAATTAAAACGACGACACCAATATGCCGTCATAAACCGATCATCCGCAGAGGTGGTACGTCTGGCGGCCGTGGATCCGCCATTTTCTAACATTTATCTCCGGCGTAACGCGCGACAGTGTCGCCAACCATACATTATTCTCCCCGTATCACGAGCTCGGCGAAAAAACATCTTCGCTCGGGCGTCGCGGACGAATTCATAAATCGATGAACGCCAACGGCAGAACGGTGCCGGATACTTCGAACGCGAGGCTACAAAGCCGCCGGATATATATCGGCCCTGTGGAAAAACAACGAGAAGCGAACGAAACGGGTAGAAAAAAAGAGAGCAGCACGAAGGGAAGAGAAAAGGGAAAAAAGCAAAATCCCCTAGAACACGGTGAAACAAAGTGAAACGAGAAATTCGCGGCAAAGTCGCGTGTTTGCATCGGACACGTGCTCGATTATGCTTAAAAAGCAACGTGTCGGTGTGCACAAGATGTCTGCCTCCCTCTCGCCTTCGCGCCATTCCGCGCGCGCGCGTTTAATTTCGTAGACGTTTCGCGGCGAGCGACAAAGAGAATACTATTTACGGGCCAGCTGACTCATAACTTGTCGCTCCTTCCTTGTTTTTGATTCAATGGACCGGGGCGAAATGCATAAAAACAAGCTTTGATCGAGAGCACAGAGCGGCGTGTGCTACGTTTGAAACTGTCGAAGCTGCCAGCTCGAGAGAGAGCGCGCGCGCGCAAGTCTGCTCGTCCTCCAGCGTTTTAAAAAACCGGGAAACGCGGCTGGTTATTAGATCGCGACTACCACTCGACAACCCTGAAGGGTTTTATTGCGCCGCGCTGCCTCAAAGAACGCTTTTGACGGCAGTCACTGGCCAGTCGTTCGCGCGGATAACGATGATTGGTCGGCGAAAAAAGCCGGTTCCCTCGACACTGAGCGGTTTTCGTTCGTGTAAATAGATTCCTCGGACAAAAATGAGGCGATTTCGGTGACAGAGTTTCGGCCGGAAAAACGATAGTTTGCCGGATAAACGCGATCGAAGAGAATCGAACGTCGGCCGAGTGTACTACGACTGTATTACGAACGATTGTTGACCGGCCATTTTCCTCGAAACACGTGTGCGTGACACGCCAGAATAGTTTTTTTCTCTCGACGCGACGTCGCGATTGCGTTTTTCAGCGAGATATAGAGGTTAGAAAAAATTCACTAGACGACTATGTCGCGCGGGATCGTCTAGTTATTCGGTTAGATTGAAATGGTAAGATCTTTTTTGTGAGTATACATATAGGATTTTGATAACAAAAAATAAAGTTTTTTTGTCGAATAATATTTTTTAATAATTGTACAATTAAAATAATCTCCTTATTTTTTATTGGATTCGTTATTTTCGAAGGAAAATGTTGAGGTGTGTTAGTATTTATTCATTTCTTCAATAAATAATTTAATATAACTAATGTATATATTATTTCTATGTGATCTATTTCTGGAGCATTGTAAATCTTTCGTGATAGTAGCGAAAGTATATCTAGTGAATTTTGTTAGTTCGAGTGAATTCCATTTTGTTGTTATTTTGTTTATACTTTGTGATTAATATCCGTTATACGTCACATTGATTATATTTATACTCGAAAATGATCTTTTATCTAACAATTAATCCACTTTCATCTAGGGAATTTTTTATGATGCCATAATTCGACCTCGTAATAACCTCTTTTTCAACGTGCTCATGAACCTTCTAATCTTGCGAGTGGAAAATGTCTGGAAAGATATAATTCCGGTAGCATATCCTGATTTTAACGGACATTAAAGGAACACCAACACGAGCGAAAAAATAAAACTAGGAGTAACCGCTTGCTGTAAAGCGCCATCTTTCAAGCGTAGAATCCGCAAACAAGTACAGATGTCGCCACTAGGCGTCAAACGGACGCGAATAGAACCCATTTCGCTGTCGCGTAAATTTTCGTCTTTGAAGCCGCGGGCAAAACCATCGACGCGTTTAATTTTCACTTTGGCCAGCCTGCTTTCATCTCTGTTTCCATTTTAATTCATTGTTCCTTCTTGTATCGGCTAACAATTGGCATCCCAGTTGCAGCACGCATGCAGTATATATAGAACGTTTCTTTTGACTGGATTTATCTGAATATCTCATAAATCACTATGGATTTACAAAACTTACTAGATTGAAAATTGTTTAGTACGGAGAGCAAATGTGTTTTGTGTAATATTGTTTAGCATATTTCAAATTCAATTTAACATTTTAGAATGGTATACTCTCTATTTAATAAAGTAACAGAATATAATAGTATTTAAATAGGATTATTTTAATAAATTATTTTATGCTTTCTATTATATATAAAAAATATTCTATTATACATACTAATCATTCCAAGTTTTGGAATTAGTTTCAAGACAGAATTAAATTCCCTTACAACCAACAATTTACATTAATATGAGTTCCTGCAATCTTTCTAAATTTTTACTTTTTATTATTTATTATGAACATGAAATAATTTTCTATAGCATATCATTATCACTGTATTAACACCTATTATCATTTCATGAATAAAATACCATTCATACCATACCGTACAAAATATATATATTACCATAAAAAGAAGGAAAAAAGATTGAATTTTCTTTGAAACATCCTCACTCATTTCCAGTGCAAAAGAAATCATTTACCACACATAATGTCTCCCTCCATATCATTAGTCATCTTGATCAGTTCACGAAACGTTATCAAATTGGTATTACCAATTATTATCATTTTATGAATAAAAATGTACCCTATCAACCATACCATGCTATACAAAATATACCATAAAGAAAGAAAAAGAAATTAAATTGACTTCAAGATTTCCTCACTCATTATCAATGCAACAGAAATCATTTACCACTCATAATATGTCCCTCCATATCATTAGGCATTCTGAACAGTGCACGGAACGTTGCAATGTTTCTGGTTAAAAGAAACACCCTGTATTACTTAGTTATCTTCCCAGAAAAAGGCGCCGAGACGTTCTAATTCGATCGATATATCGTATTCCAATACCTGTGTTCAATCTTGTGTAGGAGACGGGACGTCAGAGCCATTGTCGTTGACTTTTGTCATCTCACGATTCTTATTTTAGTCGACTATGCAGCATCGGTTTCACGTGAAATTGGAAAAAAGAGACGAAATATCACTATTTCTGTATCGTTCAGAAATTTGATTATTTCCTTCGTGACTATATTTAATCAGAGAGAGAGAGAGAGAGAGAGAGAGAGAGAGAGAGAGAGAGAGAGAGAGAGAGAGAGAGAGAGAGAGTCCTGTCATAACTTTATCAGTTTTCCGATCCATCGATATTTTCCATTTCTGCATATTTTTTTCAATCTTTCCAATTTTTGGTTTCCCTTTTTTCCTTTTGTTCCTTGCAGGTCGTTCCAGCGTTGGCTGTTTTTTAATATGTTCTACTTTCGATCTTTCACCCCCGTATTTTCTGCTCTTTAATACTCGCAATATGCCGGCTTTTATTTTGCAATTCTCTGCTTTATAGCTTTTCTCGTCCCCCGTTTTCCTTTTTTTTTCCTCTTTGTTTTTCCTTTTCGTACACGTGTGCGCATGCACGTACGTATGTGTGCTTTTTTGTTTGTTCTTGTTTTGTTGTTCATTGTGTTCAACCCTGTATTTATTTCCGTGCGCGTTGTACTTTTCAATATTTCCTGTGTAACCTGCTCCTCCGTGTTTTTCATCTCAGCAGCTTCTATTTTTCAATATTTTCGAGCTCTCGCCTTTTATTCCACGCGTTACTTCCGATATCTCTCACCTCGGCTTTCCGCCATTTTATGTTATTAAAATTAAGGAAACCGGATGATACCGTTAAGCCCCATAATATACTGTCATATACCGCAAACTGTTCCAAGCTCATGGGAATATTTAGAGATAAGCATCTTTTACAATGCTCCACCCCGTACAGTATGCATTTTTATTATACTTCCTGAAGATTACTTTTTCGCGAGATTCGCGTAGCTGCCAGTTACGTGCTTAAAAAATTGCTGCTTTAATTTCCTGTTAATTAATTCTTCGTACGTGACTCGACAAGGTTGTTCAAAAATATCGCGATCTCATTTTTAATGGCGGTATTAGAGCGGATTGCGATTTTAATTGTGATAGCATCAAGGAAACATTAGAAAACATTACAATGTAATAATAATTTAAAAAATTTTAATAATAGTAGTATTAACGTAATTTACGGAAATTTAAATTGATAATGTAGGATGGGTCCTTGGAAATATTTGAGATCTCAAATTTTTTAAAATATTAAGAAATTGATTAAAGCGTATTCGAAAATATATTGTAGTATACCATTTCGGATAGAAATCGCGAATCGGTCATTGTCAACAAAAACAAATTATAAACCGATAAATACTTTTTAGAAGCAAATGGAAAAATTTATTTTGGGTAACAAAATTAAGTTGCGTGGTCCCTACGGGGAGGTGAAGCGTAGGTTAAGAAAAACATAAAAGCATACGTCCTTGATGACCAAAACGGAGTCCTTAGAAATCATTTGAATGACCATCACGTGCGTGAATCGCATGGTGTTGGAAAGAGAGTTAAATTAGAGTGCGTCTTTATGTGTTTTCGTTTCGTTATCTTGGTGCTCTTTTCCTAAGTTAAATTAGTTTATGAGTATTGAGTTTGTGTTATTTTATTTTTGCTCAAAACCAGTTTTCGCCATCCTACAATATTTTCTAGAAGAAACATTTAAAGGAATTCGAGATATTTGTTTCCTTATAGCGTCCTTAGCTATGTACTGACAGCATTGATCGCTAGTTTGATCGATGTCCATCCAGAGGGCAGCACCAGATCTCTAGTACAGGCTTTCATAATAAAAAGAAAAAAACCCTAGAGTCATACCATTATTATTTTATATTGTTCTTTCTGTTTAATATCAACGAAGAAAGCCAAATAAAAATGATTATCAATTAAATTATGAATGATATATGCATTCTAATATTTTGACATCAGTATATTGTTACATGTTCTCATACTTAAGAAGAAGAAAATCCTAGGGATTCTTAAACGCCATTATTATTTGATATTGTTCTTTCTGTTTAATATCAACGAAGAATACCGAATAAAATTATTATCAATTAAATTATCAACGAAATGTCCATTCGAACAATTTGCCATCAGTATGCTGGTCTATACTATTCGAGATCACAATTCATTATTGAGAAGTCGTTGATAGGTTTGAATTGAATGGCTTAATTCGATGATAAAGATAATTCCATCTCCATTTGCTGTTGGCGGCAATGCTTGTTGATTTCTGGCAATACCTGACGGAATGTAGAACATTCGTGGGATCAAGGATTATATCTAGCTTCGTCGGGTTTTCCCGGTTGCTATATCGGGAAACATTTCAGATAGCTCGGTTAACTAACCAGAATTATTCGGTCCATTTCAAGAACGAATGGATAAAGCCGGTTCTGTGATGATTAGAACAGTACCGAACTATAGCTTGCGAATACAGTACCGTCCGAAAATCATATACCATCTAACACTGCAGATCTTACTATAATTACTGAACATATATTTAGTAAGTGTTTTCACGTGTTGCTATATAATATTAATTTTTGAAATTTTATTTTGAAATTTATAATTTTTCATAAATTTTGTAAACTGTACAATGAATTCTTGTGGATTTGCAATTTCAGAAATTTAATTTTTCCCAAGGTTAATGTTATATTACTCTTTTTTTGTCTTTTTGAGGTTAGGATTGTTTTATTCTTTCTAGATTATAATCGTTTTATTTTTCGCTGCATCTATCGTAATTAGAATTATTCTACGTTATTTCACTTTGATATATTTAGTAAATGTTTTCACGTGTTGCTATATAAAAATTAATTTTTGAAATTTTATTTTGAGATTTATAATTTTTCATAAATTTTGTAAACTGTACAATGAATTCTTGTGGATCTGCAATTTCAGAAATTTAATTTTTCTCAAGGTTAATATTATCTTATTCTTTTTTTATCTTTTGGAGGTTAGGATTATTTCATTCTTTCTAGGTTAGAATCGTTTTATTTTTCGCGGCATCTATCGAAATTAGAATTATCCTAAGTTATTTCACTTTGAATTTCTATCAATAATTTTTGTTACTTTCTGGAGACAGTATTGTGGTGTCGTTTTATTTCAACAAATTCATATATGCATCGAACGTCTTCATTTCCTTAGAGAGATACTGTACGTCTGCGGGAAGTGTGGTTACAGTTATTTCAAGGGGAAATAGAATATAGAGTAGGAATTTCTAAAATGTGCCTGCAGTGTTGATTTAAAATTTTAAAGGGGCGAAAGCATAAAATAGAACTTTCGATAGAATTGCAATAAATTTTTAAACGAAATAGAGGACGTACATAATAAAATTAAAAATTGTTTCAACTTCGAAAGCAATTCTTTTGTTATAACAACATACAAATGTAAATTATCTAAGGAAGAATGACACTATTAAAATGTTTTCAATAAATAAAATAACACATATACCGTGTAGATACATTTATTATATTAAGGAACTGCAAAACGTTGTAATCTCTAGAATTTTCATACAGATTATTCTTTAAATTTGATATTTTATTTTGAAGCAACCATAACGACATAAAAATGTAAATTATCCATGGAAGAATGACATTATTAAAATGTTTTTAACAAATAAAGATCCACATTTTTAAAAAGCACTAGAATTTCCCTAGTCAAACCTTCTTACACGACCAATTTAATAACCTATTCCATTTCTATTCATCAGCCCCAAAAATATAGCGTGAAATCTAAAATTACGAAATATTTGCACCGTGTCGCGAACTTGCCCCAATCATTATTTACACACACCGCACGCCTACCCCATGAAACACCAAAAATTTCAATTTCCCATCGAACGATCGTTTCGTCGTATTTCTCAACCTTTCAAAACAAACACTCACCTTTCATCTTCCATGATTCAACGCAAACACGCTCCTCGCGTTGACACCCACCCTCCTCGCCTCCCCTCACGTCCAAAAAATCGACGGTTTCACTGAACGCGACCACGTGCCCCACGGAAGAGCTAACCACCCTCGAAATTCGCCGCAAAAGATTCCAGTCACGTAGTTGGCCGGTAATATACGAAGGACACGTCCACCCCCAGCCACTCGAATGGGGTTAAGGAGGGAACGTATGTAGGTGGTGGGGGTTGCCGAAGCCATGGGGTAAACAAGCGTGTCTCTTCCTGTCGACGGAGATCGACTTGGCTGGAAGTTAGACGTTTCAGCGGTCAATCGGCCGGAAAATTGCTCGTTGACCGGGG
>NW_016909634.1:1500479-1545102 GCF_001483705.2 Eufriesea mexicana
TGCTGAAATCATCGCCGAACGTGCCGTTTACCGGCAATGTATGGCTCCGTCGGCACTGTTTTTCAGTCTATTTGGGCTTGACCCCAAGTGTTTTTATGGCGATTGCAGATAGGGCTGGGTTAGGCTCTTTTGAAGCAACCTGTAGGCTCACTTGTTGCATTTTTGGGTAACACTGAAAAGGCATTTCTGAGTTTCTTGCATGGGACTTGCTCGGGTCTTCAGCAACTCTCTTGGTATTCCAAGAAAGAATTGCATTAGTTGGACGAATTTTGAAATACCCTATAACTTATATAGTCTGTATATACACTTTTTATACATATATATAGAGAGAGAGAATACCGACGTAAATTCAAAAAATAAGCTGTACAAAACACCAAAAAATTACAGTTACCCAGTTCCTCACTACAAGAACTGGAGAAGTATATATACATATATATATAAAGGGCGTAGTACATAATATATATATGTATTATATATGTATTATATGTATCATGTAATATGTATTATTATGTATTATGTATCTTATATTTATATATGTGTATGTACTTTCCCAGTTTTTATTGTAAGCAACTGGGGAACTGTAATTTTTTAATGTTTTATACAGCTTATTCTTTGAATTTATTTCGGTATTCTCTTTTGAAACAACCTATAGCTATTCCTACCACATTGAGCGCCGGCCTCGCGATAATGCAAGTTTGTAAATTTGTCACTTGACTCTCGCCCTCACGATGATGAGGATTCTTTTTCGCTTGTATGGATGTCTTACACATCAATTTGCATTCACTTGTCACGTTTACGACAATCTGCATTTGTTACACTCCGAAAATAAAACGTATACGATGGTTCAGAAACGATCAAAGCAAGATTCACTCTCAAGCAGTGTATTCCTCAGTTAGTACCTCTTTCGTAGGTTTACGCCTTTTGTCGAACAATATAATAAGTCTTATTATTCTGTAACTTTTTACCCATATAATATGAGCGAAGTTTTCAACGAGTATATCGCTGACCCTCTATCAGATTATTCGATACATTCGGAAGATTCTGACATACAAGTCGAGGACAGTGATAGTGATTTGGGTCCAAGGAGAATATCAAGAGCTGTTCCATTACGATATTCGAGTGATTCCGATGATTCTAGTAATAGCGAAATGTCCACAGAATGACGAATATGCAGTCAAAATATAGTAATTTAAGGAAATGTACAAGTTTTAAATATTTTCTTTAGCTACTCGTTGTTCGGGAACAATCGTATGAGGCCGACGCTCAATGTGGTAATAAGCTAAATTTTTCAAAAATTCTGTACATCCTGTAGCGAAAAAATGTGTGGGTTTTCTATTGGCTACATTTTGAAGCAACCTGTAGATACACTTTCCGTTTAAATCCTCTGTAAATATTCCTGGATGGAAATATTTCTATTCCGTATGGTACCACTTCTGATCTTCCAATAAAAATAAATTTCTTCGATATGTAATTAACGTTTCCCTTTTCTGAAACTGCCTGTAGATGCATTTGTTATACCCCCGTTCGAACCGTAACGTTACGTTTACGCGAAACGTTGCGACATAAATCCCCCTTGAATGTTTGCAGCGTGAAATCTTTACGAGTCCTTTTCACTCGGAATAAGCCTCGCTCCCTGAATCGGCCTGTAAGTGCCGTAAAACAAACAATAAAAGAAACGAGGATCGTAATTACGCAAAATAACTGAGACTTTACTGCCGATATTCCCATCACTGACTCGTAAACGGATTCCTTTTATCTTCCACTTCGCTCCAACCTTACGCTACAGTAATTTCATTTTTTCTCCTCACGGCGTAACCCTCTTGACCGTGTTTCTGCTTCGACAAGCGACCGTGCCATAAATTCCCGTTTAAGCGCGGGAAAATATCGTCGGGAACGCGGCTTGTTAAATCACGGCGACGAACCGCGCCGCATCGCGATGCATTTCCAGGCCAGACTCAGGAACTAATTGTAAGCAGCGAAATAAATCTCGCGAAGGGACGGGACGCGCAAAAACTCGGCCCCGCGAGGGAATAATGATAACAAACAACGGCCGCGAGAGAAGAGATTAGAGGGGTCGGCGGTACGTAAATATGCCCCGGAGAGATTTATGAAAAATAATATTGGTCGGCGATCGGCTTGGGTCGACTGAACCATCTAGAAGACCGACCGAGACCCCTTTCAGGTAATTCGATTATCCCTGATTTAGTGGAATTTACTCGACTCGTTTTAAATCTGACGGAATCTCTGCTACTCCCCGGCTAACACCGAACACTGTACTTCGAGTTATCCTTTCTACCTTCTTTTTATCGCGAATAGAACAGCTCTTGTTATTTTTTCGCACGTTCAATAACGAATTCCCGTGTACTGTATAGTAGCGAATAACTTTCGTAAAATATTTATTCCCAGATTGCTAAACTTGTTTCGCTGTACACGTGAAACACGTTTTTTATTGTAAAAACTTGTTCAAAATTCGGTGACATTTTTCGTTGATATCGTAGAAACACGCGTGAAAGTGAATTTCAGATGTATTCCAATGTTTATTGTTAGAGTATATATTTGTTTTCTGTAATAACTGTTTCCACACTTTTGCAACGCTCAAAACGAACCTGTTAATCGTTAATTCTGTTTATTTACTGTTTACGTGAAGAATATTGGTATTCGAAGTTTAAATACCAGTTTAAATTTTCTTGCAATTTTTCTGTAAATATATTGCTCTCATTTTAAGGATTTGTAGATTTTCCAGTGCAATTAACAAACGTATGTTACTCCATATTAAACCTAACTCAGATGTCGACACTATGTTTACTATCTGTATACCTATTTCTAAGGACACCTGTCAAATTGACAGGTAAAGGAAACCACGATTAGTTTAATTTAAAAACAATTACATATTATATTAACAGTCTTAACACTAGACCTACCAATCCAGTCAAAATGACTGGTCCCAGAATTTTTCTTTTTACAGTCACCGAACACATACACCTGCTTTAAGAATAAAATTGGTATCAATTCGTATTAAGAAAGAACTTTAATCAATATATTCACTCATTTTTATCGTATTTTATAAAATTACTGTAATCTGAGCACGTTATAGTTAGGTACCCATTGAAGATCGGTAGTTCTGGTGTTAATATAAGTTAACTAAATCTGTTACCTTCGTGTAATTGTAGCAACCCTTGCGTCAATTTGACGGGTTCCGTAAATCTAGTGCGAAATGAAGCAGCTGAGTATAATATAAGTATCCCTTAAGTCATTAATACTTATTATTAGCATTAAAATACGATCTTTCAACGTTAATAGCTTTAAAACTCCGCGGAAAACAAAAGAGCGCCTTGATTCATCCCCCTTAACTGCCTTCACCATCCCCAAGGAGCGCCGAACCGAGATCCTCAGAAATAAAATCCCCATCCGTAGCCATCAGTAGCCCAACAACAATCGAGCCGGAGCAGTCTCTGCCCGATTCCCACTTATCTTCTCCGGTTTTCCCTGTCCTGGACTCGTTTGTTTCGATGTTACCGCATCGAGGGCTGCGATCAGCGGGCCTGCGGCTGCGGTTGCGGCCGCAACATCCGCCGGATATCGCGTGCGCCACGCTCCACAGAGCACGGTGTCTGATGCGTCTTCGTCACGAAGATAGTTAACTACAGGCAGAAGAAAGGCATTCATGGGGTTAGGGGGGTGAGTATCGAGGGTAGAGGGCGAAGACAGCTAGTGGAGGGTGGGAAGAGATAAAAGGGTACAGGGGGTGCTGGTAAATGGCTCTTGCAGCGGCGGTACGTGGATCTTTTCTCGTTGGTTACCTCGTTGGATAGTGAATACCTGAGATGACGAACTTTATTTTGATCGGATTTTCCAGACCCCTTTGCGAATAGGGATGGAATGGAGAAGAGTAAGAGGGTGAAAAATTTCGAGAATGAAGTTTGGCTTGTGCCTTTGTCACGTGATTACGTCTGACAATGTGTGGTTAGGTACTTGGATTTAGGCGAGGCATGTTAATTGGTTTATTTACCTTTAAAGTTGCAGAATTGCAGTAATTTTATAATATAAGATACGCGGCAATGATTGATCCTAGTATTTGAAATACAAATTATTTTATTATTTTATTAAAAATGAAAATGTTAGAATCGTGTAATAGATCCTTTGGCAGATACATTTTACAGTTCTTGAGACATGCTTCATTGGGATTGAAGATTTTGGGAAATTGAGGTTAGGTTAATCCTTTACTGCAATTTGTACAGTTATATAGACGATTTTAATGTATTTAATTCTACTTTTGCTGAATTGTAGTACGTACGGGTATATGTATATGTAAGTTTTAATATTGAACTAAATTTAATGAACATGCAGTAATTTATATGTATTATTGTTTATAAATATTTGGAAGTATAGTCAAATCAGAAATAGTTTCACTAGCTAACTTATTCAATATTTCTTTGTAATACCATATATTTCCATGCATTTCTTTATTTTAAGATTATATTATATGCTATACTATTAAAACTATACATGATTTGGTACTAGTAACATTGTACCATAATATATTAATACCAGAATATATATACGTTAAATATTTAAATAATAATACACAGTATTAAATATAAAATATATAATATACGATACTCCATTCCTAATAATTCTTTATACTTTTATTATAATCATATTTAAGAAAAAAATTACAAAAGTACTATACAATAAAGCAAATCGATGGAGAAACGAAATTTAAACAAAATTCGAATTTCTCCCGGGAAGAAAAATATTTTAGAATCCCATAAACTAAACTATAATAATACTAACCCTGAGCAATGCCAAACTCGACAAACTGTCAAGAAAAGCTATAAAAAATGTATTAAACTGGCCGAAATAAAATTGACAAGCAAAAGGTTAAGAAAAAGGAGAAACAGTAAGAAAGTCTGGAAAATGGTAAAAGTTGAAGAAGAGAAGCAGCTGGAAGAAATACGAGGATAGTGAGGAAGGAAACAGATGGAACGATGGCTGTAGAAGGGTGAGAGGCTCTCAGGTGGAAAGGGTGCACGTCAAATTGGCCGCATAAGCGTGCTCCTTTCATTGAATCGTCTAACGACCAGACATAAATTAGATTGGAAACTGGAGATGCCACGGGAGTAGAGCTGCGGACGATTTTCTGCATCTGGTAACCTCCTTAAGGTCTGTGGAACGAGGACAATATGTGACTGGGGAGATTTTATTTCATTTTTGGCTGACGTTTTTCGATTGAATTCGCCAATCTTTTTAGTTCCTTTTTACGAGACCTCTGTGAGGAAGAAAAAATTATTGGAATGGTTGTTGCGATGATCGTGAATGGGTTCTTTATGGGAATTGCTTGCCCCTGAGGGCGCCAGAGAGGGTAGAATTCCACGGTTCGCGTAGAATTTTACACGGTTCCAATTTTCGAATCTTTTAAGAATTCGAAGTACGATAAAAGTTTTATAATCTTCGTGGATTTTTTTCAAGAAAATCCCTTTCTCTTCCTGAATTTTTTAACTTCTTTCAAATTTGAATATTAGGTCGAATAAAAAATGAAGTCACCAGGCGAGTTTGTGGATTGTAATTTTCAGTTATTGAAACTTCATTATTAAAGCAAGGTACATGAAACACCTAAATTAATTTAAGCAAAACTTCGTCAGTTACGACTTTTGAAATTCTCAGAAAAATCTCGTCGAGAATAGTTATCCTTTTTCTTCCGTATAATAATTTTAAATCACTGTACTTGTTACGATTATTATAATGAGATAAATGCAACTGACTAATTGCATTTTTAATTTCAACTTTGGTAGGAATATTCTATGCATCGTAGATAACCTCAAAATTCACTTGAAACCGTTAGTGTTAAGATGGCTGCCAGTGATTCCCTCCATTTTTTAAATCAAACAGCATCGATGGTTCCCCTTGGCGAAAAGTGTAGTATGTAGTCGCGAAAAGGTGGCAAAAATGGGATTATATTCCGTTACATTTGTGCTTCCTTCTCGAGGAGAGGCTTGAAAATGTACACAAGCCCGTAAGAAGCCGCCATTGCACCCTGGGGGACGGTAACACCGTTTGAGACATGCTTGGATACACTCCAGCAAGCAAAATGTAAATGACTGCCTGAGCAACTCGATTAATTAAATTGCATTTTCCTTCCACTTCTTGCTTTTCGTAGTGTTCGTACTTTGTCGAAGAAAAATTCATCGAAAATCGGCTATTTAACGATTATTTGATGTCTTGAAAATTGCACACGTGGGACCTTTGTAGGTTATGACGTTCGGCGAGTCTTTAACACCTAGCGACATTGAATTATGCACCTAGTGCCATCTGTGGTGTGCTCGGAGAACTACTTACATTTAGTCGTTTAGTAGATAAAGATAAGATTAAAGATCTATTGTCAGCACCTAATTGTGATGGATGCATCATCATTTG
Organism: Eufriesea mexicana; assembly: GCF_001483705.2. Lineage (NCBI taxonomy): Eukaryota > Metazoa > Arthropoda > Insecta > Hymenoptera > Apidae > Eufriesea > Eufriesea mexicana. The sequence goes on from NW_016909634.1 coordinate 1,506,894, forward strand.
ACAGATTATACTCATCCACGTAACGTTATTGAATTAGTAAAATATAATGACATATTGCTAATTTGAATAAATTGCGTGCCTTGACAGAGACAGATGATAAAGTGTGTTCGAATGTTTGAAACCGAATACTTCCACTGAACTGGTTGAATGGAACGAACTGAATGTAACCTTAGTGCAGACCAGTGTTAGCTTACACTGCCAATATTCTTCCAGTTTACATGCCACCAGTGGTGATTTAAACCGAGGTTAAGTGTACTTACATTTGGCTGGGTCTAACTTAACTCACATTCAATTTAAATTTCATTGGGTAAAACTGTGTCTTCTCTAAATTTATATAAGGCGTGATACAAACTACAATTAAGCCTGGCCTAAGTCCAACCATATATACAGTGCAACAAATTTGTTCGGAAAGTGTCCAATGCCATTTTGAATGCCTTGAGAACAAATTGCGTGAACGTGATGCAATTTTCGTGCAGTTATTCGCCTGACCTTGAGACAATGCTAAATGAACTTAGGATCTAGATAATTATTTCATTGATAATGACCAAATGAATATATCTACGTCGGAATGTACGTTTATTCTTTTGGCAAGATATTGGCAAGTGTTGGCAAAACATTGCATAATCTCCTCGCTCTGCAAAGCTCAGGCACAACCTCTAGCTTCTCAAGGTTAAAATCATTAATGAATAGACAAGAATATAAAATACTAAATAGAATTAGGAAGAGTGCATAAATTACTTGAGCCAGAAAGAAAATTTAAGAAAACTGAACAAGGCTTCGAAAAGGATACCCTAAGTGGAATTAAAAGACTATATTATCTTGTATTGAAACATACATGAGTAGGAATGGGACGAGTGCGACCTTGAGAGAATGATAAGAGTGTTTGGGACACTGGACGAAATGGACTGCGTGCAAAAGAATCGATTGTAAAGGGTATTTCTGACAGAATCGAGTGCAAACAACTAACGAAGGTTTAGGAGTGCGTCCTGAGTATTTAAAATACCTGGTCTACCGAGTACTAGATCGTGTGAGAAATGTGTGATTGAGGAAGAGAGACTCAGTATGACAGAAGACAGAATGTAAGCTTAAAATAAGGGTACAAGGACGTGGGCAAGTCAGTCGTAAAAGAGTTGTGAGTTGCTAATGTGCCAGAAAGAGTATTATAAGGAGAGTCAGAGTGGAAGGTCAAATGAATTTCGTGATCTATCAGGACGAAAGTATATAGTTACTACTATTATTCTATTAATAAAGCTTATTTTACCCCATTAGCATTGCAATATTATTTCACTCGATCCTACACATATTTCCATTTTTTTTTTTCTTTTTGGTTATTATTATTACTAAACGGTCATCTATACGATTCCTCCTAAATCGAATTTATTCACATTGAAATTCACGCGAATCTAGGTTATCCAGCTATAAAACTGGACCGAAAATACGTCACGAATATTCCATTGGTAAAACAACAACACCCAAAGAGCGGTTTGCAAATCCTCTATTCCCGTTGTTCTCAACGAGCCGAATTCAATAAAAGGTGAGAAGAAATCAATGGACCGCGATCATCACCCCAATCCTGTTTCCAGCGTACGCACGGGAACACCGGACGAACCGGAAGGCGATCTGTCGCCATAACAATAATCCGCGGGAACGCGTCCGTAAGAACGGGTCTGGTTATAAAACCGAAAATCCGGCCGTGTTCTCGATCGCGAGCCTCGGTTTCATGGGAACCGATACGCGCGGCTTTATGTTCGTTTTCATGGCGCTACCGGTCGTAAGGAAAATGCAGTTACTCCCGGCAGGGGTAACCAGCGCCCTCTTCTTCGCGTCTGTAACAAAGTGAACGCGTTTGATGAAGCTTTGAATAAAACAACCGGCTGAGAAAACCATTCGGGAGGCGTGGAAATGAAGTTGGTCGGGTGTTGGGAGTTTTGAAGAATACGAGTGACGTGATTTATTCTTTAAGCCTGGCTTCGTGAGGAATACGCTTGGGAAGGGATGCTTTTCTAGGTTAGTTTTAATATTTCTTCGATTCGTGGTATTGGTTATGTATTTCATAAACATGGATACTTGGAAATTCTATATTTTTGCAATTTGAATCGTTTGTAGAGTTAGGTTAGTTTATTTTAATGGAGGTTATACGTTAGGTGCAGATGAAATTAATGTTGCTTGTGATTAAAATTCGGATGGCCTTTATTGAATTAAAATATCTTCGTGATTTTTATTTTTGCATTTGATTTTGAATCTTCGAAATTTGTGTGCTGTCTAAAGTTAGGTTAGTTTCTACTAGTGCATGTTATAGATTAGGTTGTTTTTCTAGGTTAGTTTTAATATTTGTTCGATTCGTAGTATTGGTTATGTATTTCATGAACATGGATACTTGGAAATTGTATCTTTAAAATTTCATTCTTTTGTAGAGTTAGGTTAGTTTATGAAGGTTATAGGTTATAGGTTAGGTACAGATGAAATTAATGTTGCTTATGATTAAAATTCGGATAGTCTTTATTGAATTAGAATACCTTCGTGATTTTTATTTTTGTATTTGATTTTGAATCTTCGAAATTTGTGTGCTGTCTAAAGTTAGGTTAGTTTCTACTAGTGCATGTTATAGATTAGGTTGTTTTTCTAGGTTAGTTTTAATATTTGTTCGATTCGTAGTATTGGTTATGTATTTCATAAAGATGGATACTTGAAAATTGTATCTTTAAAATTTCATTCGTTTGTAGAGTTAGGTTAGTTTATGAAGGTTATAGGTTATAGGTTAGGTACAGATGAAATTAATGTTGCTTATGATTAGAATTCGGATAGTCTTTATTGAATTAGAATACCTTCGTGATTTTTATTTTTGCATTTGATTTTGAATCTTCGAAATTTGTGTGCTGTCTAAAGTTAGGTTAGTTTCTATTAGTGCATGTTATAGGTTAAGTTTGTTCGACGAAAGCGTTAAGTGAACCCACATTATTAAAAATTGTAAAGAATTTTATGAGTGTTGAAAAATAAATAAAACCAAGGGAGGAGAGTGTGGATTTGTTTTGTTATTGTGAATGCGAGTGTGTGAAGTCGAGTGATGGCACGAATTTAGATATGTATGTTTTTGGAAGCGCGAGTGGAAGATCTAGATCAGATCAGATCAAATGTAAATCATACCTAATCGTTGTAATCTTTTTGTGGCGTGTGTATATTATAATTTCTAATAAATATATAATTGTCAAACGGCAAACTCACAAGGTTGGGATAAAATTATTGTTTGAAATTGAAACATGGGTCGTATTATGGATTCGATTTTTGTGTCTGATTTTATATCTTTCTAATTCAGTCATGTGTAAGAGTTCAGTTAGATTATAGTAGTGGATGTTATATGATAGCTTAAGATAAGATTGACGTTGTTTGTAACAGAAACTTCGTTTAACATACATCTTTAAGTCTCTGGAATTTGTCTTAGCTTCTAGGTTATGTATGCAAATTGAAGAAATGTTTAGATAAGAAGTGTTTAAGCTGAGGTTCAACATCTATGAGGGTTGGAATACTTTCTTAAGCTCGTATTTAAGATGTTAAGATCTGCTAAATCTTGGATGAAAGGTGTTTAAAAATTATTGGAAGGTACAAACTATCTTCTGAATTAGATGTTTACATTGATACAAGAAATTTTTATCTGAATCTGTCCCTATTGACATTATAATTATCTCATTTATGCTACTGCCAGTATTAACCCTTTGCACTCGAGAGGCGCCCTTCAGTCTCCATTTGATAAAATTTCGAAGATCGATATTCATTAATAGGTCAAATTTCAGATAATGTAACGATATGAAAGGTATCGAAATCAAATAATTCTACGTGTTAATTGTCATACTATTTCTTATTTACTACTCAAAAAAATACCGTCATTTATATGGCAGAAAATTTTTGAACCCTTATTCTTCTTTAGTCAAGAAATCGTCGAGTGCAAAGGGTTAAGTCCCAAAATTTTTATGAGTTTTTGATTTACGTATTACTCAATTATTTTTCTAGGCATGAGTATTTCCAATTGATTAAATCGGTACCTAACCTTTTCTTGTTATATATGGGACCACGTAAACTCTATTTTTTCTTTATATCTTTATACCAAATTCAATAAAATGTGAGGTTATGTGTGTAGTGTGGTAGCGGTTGTCATAGAATGTTTGGTATAAGTGTGAGGAATGTTTGTGTGGAAGAATGTATGTGTGTGACGAGTATGACAGAGTCGTAAAAAACAATTAGTGGGTGAATGGCAATCATCAAAAATACACGTTGTGTGTGAGAGAGTCCTGAATAGATTATATCACAGTGAGAAGCGAACTTATTTTATGTGATTTGATTATAATTTATATTGTGTTGTTATACTATTCAATAAATATTATTCTCAGTTTATCCATTTACTCATATGCAGTATTATAATAATATAAATATAACATCAATGACAGCATACTCGTGATACTGCAATATTAGCCTATTTGAAAGAATATCAGGAGAAACTTTTTAAATATTTAGATTATTTAATGCCCAGTTCTTCTTTATTCTTGCCCCTCATTATTTTCAGTCCAAAATTAAGGATGTCACTGAAACGTCTTCATCAAGTATGGAATTTACCTACGTACCACATCCTATCGTTCACTCGTGTCAAATCACAGGTTAACGAAGAGACACTCGCAATGAAAGGAAGCTTCTCAATTTGATGCTTTTCTGTCAAGCTTAATCTTCCCCAGAGTTGAACAAAGAGGCAGGATGAGCGAGTTCGCGAACAAACACGCTTTGTCTCGCGTTATGAACTCGCTCCACTACAGATTTCACAGTTTCGTCGTAAAAGAGGGGCGGGGTGAGTCGTAAAGGGATTACGCTTAAAGTTAACGCAGACCCGTTAAGAAACGTCCTGATAAAATAAAATCTTAATCCTGGCCCGACCGCGGAAGCGACCAGAGATTTAAGGTCCTTTACCCTTGTTTTCCACCCCCGTTCTGGCCAACATCTACCCCCAGTCATTCTCTTCTTTTCTTCCACGCTCTTGCCCCTCACCCTTCCCCCTTTGTCGACCACTGGCAGCTTTTACGGCTTACTGGCTCGATTATTAGACGTGTCTCGTTTTCATGAAACAGCCCCACTCCCATCCCACGCCACCCCCTGCAAAGGTTGTATTAACTTCTAATTTTATTGCGGCGATATTGTGTGTGGGCCACCCGTTGTCCAGTTTTCCCTTATTTCTCCTTTCAATTCCTTCTTGCAAATTTGTAAACGTTGCCTGGAATTTTTCGTACCACGGAAAGGGGCACCAGGACGCGAAAAGGGTCATCGGGACACGAAAAAATAGAAAATTCAATTTTCTTGGTACTTCAATAATTAAATTTAAATTAGTTGAACAGTCATTTTGTCAGAATCGTGATATTATTTCCTCGTGTGTAAGTACTTGAGAATTTTCATACCTGGAATATGAACTACACGATTGTCTGTCTTAATGGAGTACAGTTAGTACAAAATTTCAAAACAGTACGAAAAAGTGGAATATTAATATAAATATATTATTGTATTTTTCACGTCGAAATATCTATAATTCCTCGAAGCTCGTATAAGCGTCGCTATACTGACGGTTTCTGTCCGGGAAGTGGTATATCCAATTTCTCAATATTTTAAAAATTATTGTAAAAATCATATTATTACTTTCCCCGTATGAAAATATCCCGGGAAATTTAAATGGAAAAAATATAAAATTACTTCAAATATACGATATACGTGTCTGTAGTAGGAACTGTATGAAATTTGAAAGGGTTCAGAGGTATTTTTCTCCAAAATTCTTTTCCCTACTCGGATCACATTGATCCACGGTGCACTGACCAAATTTTCGTTTTCTGTTTCAGTAACAAAGGTTACGTGTGCCTGATGTTCCACCGAAGGGATAACCACATAATAGAGATGCAACTGTCGGACTGGAGCCAGCAGCCCGACGACGTGTGCAACTCGAGTACGTTCAACTCCCACTCGACGCCGTACACGACGTTCATTAGTAAGTCAATTACGATCATTTATTAACACTCGGTCGCGTGAACGCCTCCCGCTATTTACGCGCGTTACTTGGCGCCATTTTCGGCGCTGCTGCAGCGATGGAATTCGAATGCAATCGAGCGGAGCAACTGAAAGCGACGTACTTGCATATAATTACGAAAGTGCAGGAATTTTGCAAATAATCAGTTCGTAATAATTAATAAATAATCAAAAACTTCTGTTCTTATTGCAATAAAATTCATCCTGACATTTGCAATTGTTGGACACAGAGTAACATACGATATCAGCGAATTATTGCATAAAATATTAATTAAAATCCAACTAAAGCGAAATTTTCTCTGTATATTCGTTTAATTATTTCGAACATAATTTAACAGAGTGGCAATCTATGAAAGACTTGATTAAGCACAATATGAAAAATTAATTTCCTATTATATCAATGTTATTTATGAAGAAACGAAATTTATGAAAATGAATTTTAAAATATGCGCTGTTAATTAGACGCGGTTTAATCCGACATAACCTACAATAAAGCTTTGTTCCAATCGTTTTACTTTAAACAAGCATTTTAATTAATTAAAAATGTCAACTTAATGAAGCTATTTCTGAAAAATAACAATCACCGTTCAATTTAATTGTCGCGAAAGAAAATAATAGTTAATTTTTCTAGCATATAACTAGCGACGAAGCAACTAGTTTTCTAGGTTATGTTCGGTAATGGCGTCACTTCACGAGTCTAGATTTTCCACGAAATTTCGAATTATCTACTTTTCATCGGTGAAACGACGAAACAAATTGGTAAATGAGACCACCGTCGTGGAGTTAACAGAAGCTTGACATTTTTCAGCGGAATCAAAGGTTCATTCGTCTGTTTACCGCGTAAGCCTAGATTTCCCTAATTGACAGATCGAACCGGATATTAATTGCGCCCGCGACTTGGAGCGCGGGAAAACACGTTGCCTACCGTCGCAGTTTCTCGTTTCGCTGAGCTCGGAAAATAAAACGCCGACTGCGAGAATTAAAAGTGATATTTCACTGTCGAAAGTTGCCGGAGAAAAAATAATAGAAACAGAGCAAAAAAGGAAGATAGAGGGGAGGGGGGTTAGAAACAAAAGGGAACTGGAAGGGATATAAAATATGACAGTGAGCGCGGGAAGATAGCGCATTCCCAATGGAGCCACTCTTGTAACACGATGAAATTATTTCGCGAGAATTCATGCCCCTCCCTATCCTTTACACGTGTATCGATAAATAACGTCTTAACAATGGTCGGCCGCGTTTCCGGCTACTATAAATGTCTCTTCTCTCGCGAAATTGCTAAATGATCGTACGAATATTCAGGGGCGAAAAAATATGGTATGTTTTTATTTTATTTTTTATATATTTCTCTTCTCTTTTCCCTTTCTTTTTTTCTTTTTATGGTGCTGGGATATTCTTAAATTTAAGCATATGTAATTTGTGAAATAGTGGTTCATGATGAATTTAGTATTTTATTTTTTCCTCTTTTGCATGAATGTGTACAATGCTGCATCATAAAGTTCACAGAAATGGGGTTTTGGTAACATTCGTGTATTCTTTGTGTTGAATGAAGTTACCTTTTCTTGGTCAGTGATGATAAATGGAAAAGGTTTTTGGTTTTTGAAACTCATAAAGAGATCTTTCGATGAAATAAATTACTTACATGTACTTATACAGGGTGTTAAAGAGGGGGGTCCTAAAATTGAGACCTTTTTAAATTTATATAGTGTTATATAGTTCTAAACTATATTCTTTTTTCATCTCTAATGTGTATTCAAGAAATTCACTTACTATATTGAGTAGTAAATCATATGAATAGTAATACATAATTTTATATCGAAATAATTGATTTTAAGACTAACGATAATTTAATAGTTTCTTATCTTTAATGAATACTGTGAGCACTTTAATTTGCAAAATATAATTCGTATAACTTCAGAGAAATTCTTCGAAGAATTCATAATAAAACAAGTACAGCCGGGGGAAAGCAGACTAGTTACATTACTTGAAAAGGTATATTTAAATATTAAATGGGACGGATTTATCGCGCAGCATGAGGTGAATGTTTCAGTGATATTGTGTTCCATACATAATACCTAACCACTTACAATGCAATCATTATGATACATCTGTTGCGAATCGTATTACGTGATAAATATTCAACAATAAAATTCTGAAGCTTTTTTCCACCTTATATAATCGAAAATAAAAATTCTCTCGAACTCCAATAACAATTTTTTATCTCAGTAATTCTGTATATCCATCGGAGCCAATTTATTTGTGCATAACCACAGTCAAATGCAAAAAAAAAGTAGAGCTAAATCGAATGAACAGTAACATCCAATGATTCACAGGAAAAATTTACAATTCACCTATTTCCTCGTACCGAATCGTATTTTTCGACTCTCGAATCTCGTTCCACGAAAAGGTAAAAAAAAAGGCAAAAAGAAAGAATAAAAAAATAAACGGGAAACATTTTTAATTCCACAAAGTGGCCCAAAGAGGGTCGAATACGCGCGAACAACACGAAGTTTCGCGATGCCAGTCGCTTTTGTAATCCGAATCCGTGGAACCGGAAGCGGAGGCGGTCGAACGCCTCTACCGAAAGTGATTTCCAACCCCGTCTCGAAATCAATCGACGCCCTTCCCTCCCGCTGCTCGCCCACCACCGCGACCCCCACTCCCCGGCGATCGAATTCGTGTTTCTGGCTTGTTTCGATCTTATCAAATCACTCGGATCACTGGACAGCCTCCCCATTCGACAAACGAACACCATTTTTCGATTTTCAATTGCTGCGAAAAACTGCTGGTATTGGTGGAACGAATGTTTATTGTTTTGAGAGTTGTGAGGTAGAACCATTTTGTTCACCGTAGAACTATATTTCTGATGAATCTTCAAGTACTATAGAAAATTGAAATTCTTGAAGTTTATATTCATTTAAAAAGTGTCAATGAAAAGAAAAAAAGAAATATGGAAGGAGATCTAACTATACTGATTTCTGTTTAATGGAGAATTTTGAAATTGCATTTGAGAATCTGACAATAGTATTGCTTGCTCAGTAATTTGGTTTGATCTGTATTTATTGCTCCAACAGACATTTATGTACAGATCTACTCATTATTTGTATTGAATCAGTTAAGTTTATGGTGGGTTAATTGGTAAATAGTAAAAATTGGTGAAAAGAATTATGTTTGTAGGTTACAATTTGTACGATTAATATTGCAAAAGTGATATTTTTTAATAATCAGATAATAATTAAACAATTTAATTATAGCTAATAATAGTACTAGTTAAATTTCTATAACACTCTTTTAACAACAATAAGTAATATTAAAATCATTTATTTTATTAGTCAAAATAATTTTGATTATGTTAATTAAGTCTTTCAATTTCTTATAATCTGTCTAATTATTATCCTCGCTTATCATTTTCTTCCACCTCGACCTTCAAATATAATACAATATGTATTCAAAAGCAGACGAATGTTAACAAAAATGAATTACGACTTTCGAAATGTCAGAAATCCACGGGACGGGACAATACATTCGCCTTATTTAACAAATCAGACATCGGAGAAATCAGAAGTCGTGACGAAGGAAGACGTAAAAACAGCCAGAACGATTGTAAAAGTTGAGAAAGTAGAAGGGCAAACAAGGTAAACACGAAGGAGCAATTTCGGGGAGGTCTAGACTCGGTGGAAGCAGGGTATCAATGGCGTCACGATAAATTCCGCGCCAGCGGAATGACCCTGTCTTCGTCAGTGTTATGGAAACGCAGTAATCGGCTTAAGCAGAAACTGTGCTGCCTTCGTAGAGGGTCGAGTTTACGACGGATTCGGCATATGATCCTTTGCGCCATCGTAAAGGAACCTCTCGCGAACCGATTGTCAAGTCCCATCGTTCGCGACTTCCTCTTTGTGCTCCTTGCGTTTCCGTCTCGACGATGTTTGCATCTGCGTTACCACTCTTCGTCACTCAAGACGATTTTAGGGGTCCCATTCGCTTGTTCAGCCGGAAATCAATGAACGGGGTTGTAGTCTGTAAGAGTATGAAGGTATGGGCATGATCGTCTCCCGGCCTAAGTTAGAGAAAGAGACCTCTTGGTGACCTAGGTTTATGGTACCCACTTAATTCACAAGACAGAGATTGAGAAAGTCTCTGGGATGTGCTACACAGATGAGTAAACCAACCAAGCAAACGTTAAGGGCGAGGTCACCATCGATCTAGGTTTGTCCCTCAGTATCTGATAGCCATGACGTCACTGAGGCATGACCATGAGTCAAGGTTTGCTATGAGAATGATCACCTTGACTATTATGAGGAGCGAATGGTACACATATAAGAATAATTCAGTAGGGAATGAGTATTTTCTGAGGATTTCTTATTGTAGAATTCTTTGCTTGTAGCATCGTGTCTTATTTCCTGTTCAGAACCAACATAACCTAACTTTGGCAAAAGCAGAATTAAGCTGAGTCGCTAACATAATCATTAGCAATTATGATGAGATGATTTGGCACCTATTAGACACCTATTGACACCTGTTAGATAATTATTGTTAATAATATAGGAATATTATTGATAATCTTATATAAAATATGGTATAAACTAGCTATGACAATAAAAATCGTGAGATTTCGACGAAGAGTATTGATAATTCCACGATATGCCAGTTGTTAGTCTAATAAACACGATCAGCTTTAGGAAACAAGCAAATTGAAATCATTAAATTAGATTTTACATTTCCAGCCTCAGACCCGATCACTAGACAGTGTCCTAACCTTGGACGCTATGAAATCGTGTCCGTCCTGCATTCTCACAATGGCCATAACGCAAAGGACATATTGAGCGTGGACAACGAGCAGAATATGGCAAATGCCGCCGAGGTTCAAGACGTCAGGGTTACGTCGACACTTTATCCAGGACGGTGTCGTTATGGGAGTGTCCGACGATTGGATATCGGTTGCAAGACACCGGATCGCATGGAGTTTGCCACATCTTGCAGCGACGAGACACCATCGGGTAAGATTTCTCAGTAATTATACTTTTCTTTTATCGGAAGCCTCTGTTGTCTGAGAAATGTTGGGCACAGGTCAAGTGTCCATTGATCTCCACGAATATTCATTGGCACTCTAGATTGTCTGATATTGATTTCATACCAGATTCATTACTATGCATCTGGACTATTCCTGTTGAGAAAATAAATAGATATTTTGAACTGTTTTTAGGTTATGGTAAGTAGAGCTTCAGTTACCTGTTTGTCTGATAATTCCTAGCCTAAAAATAGATCAAATTTGAGAAAATGTTTCCTATGTTTAATTTTAATATTGAATATGAATTGTGTGTAAAGTTAGGTTAGGTTATATTAGTGTAGGTTATAGGTTAGGTTAATGTAAAGTCGATGTTGTTTGTAACTGATACATAAAACGTTCTTATGAGTCTTATGTCTTTGAAATATTTATATTTGAATTGTTTTTGGTAGACAACTGAAGATCTTGAATCTATTTTAAATTAAGTGAGTTTTAGTTTCCTAATTGTTCATGCGGTATTTCGAGATTGATCTTGTTAATTGAAATATTTAAATTTATTTTAAGACAATATGGATGAAAATCTAATCATCGTGTAGATTACTAGGACTGTACTTCGATATCTAATATTTTAAAATTCACATTCCATTTTGTTAACCTAATCTTATAAATACTTGCACACCATAAACCAATTTCAATCGTGATTTAATCAACTTTTTATCAATTATCCTCAACTTCATTTTGATTGGCAGAAATTTCCTGAAATGGGTGAGAAAGTAGCCTAAGCTGCTCCTTTATTAGGCGGTGTTCATTTAATGCATTTAAAATTGTGCACTTATTTTAGGTTAGGTTAGATTACTTTCATCTTAATTACTAAGTGCCAGTGCTTTATTGAATTATTTCTAAAGAATCCGTGTGTATTTAAAATCAGATTTTAATTGAACTAAATGACATTTTGATTATTCTTTTCTCGCTGAAATAATTAATTGACATTAAATTTTATTTTATCTTCAGTTTTGTCCACAGAATTGATGATTTCAAATTTCAACTCTCAACATGACTGCTTTCTTTGCGAAAAAGAAATTTAAATATTTATAATCTCTATCGAATGATGTCATTTATTAACCTTGAATTTTTATCACGCTCTTCGTTGTTGTTCATTCCCCTCCTGTTAGTCCAAGTAGAAAAGTTATAAGTTAATGCAACGAGTGATTAATGATCTGTATTTCCCTCCCAAAACAAGGGAAAGGGAGACATAAAAATTCCCAACGTCCAACGAGATGACGAGGGCCAGGAAAGTGTCTGAGAACATTGATGGCTTCGAAGCATGGCTTCTGACGTTTCTCAGACACGAATCCTCAGGTCCGTCGTACTGGCTGGTACATTCGAAGGGTGGCTACCCTCTTCAATTTCGTAAAACGTCGCGGAATAACTGCTTCAGTTTTCCGCAGCGGTTTCAGCGAAACAGCTGAGAAGCGCGTTAAAAAAATCATGTCGTTTGTTAAAATTTCTTTGCCCCGTTCCTTTATTTAAGATACAAAGAACGAAAAGACATTTAAATCCGCAGAGTGTTGTAGAACAAATCGTGATTCTTTATGAAAAATGAGTCGAGAACTTGAGATTAACTTTTCTCACAGGAGATTTTATTCTTGGAAAGAACATTTTGGGCATTCGTCTTTCCTCAAACCGAGTTTAACTTTACCCCAGACTGAGATTCCTATAAGAACATATACAGGGTGTCCGATTTATACCTATAAATAAAAATTACTCATTAATTACAGGTTGTATAATAAATCTTTTCATTCAGTACCTTTCTGTCATAAATAACAAACTATGAGGGGTCTATGAATGCATTGGAAGTCACATGATTTCATTTCAAAAGAATATATCGATCTTTATCCTCTACTTGACCATCTACCTCATGGTTTTCCTGTAAACGCTTAACCCTTTGCACTCGACGATTTTTTCGTTAGAGAAAAATAGTAATTCAAAGTCTTTCTGTCATAAAGTCGATATTTTTAAAATAGTAAATAAGAAATCGTATACAAATTAAGACGTAGAATTATTTTACTCCGACATTCCTCGCATCGTTAGGTAATTTTGAATTTGATATATTAATCACCATCGATCTGTAGAATTTGATTAAATGGCGACTGAGAGTCGCGTTTCGAGTGCAAAAGGTTAGCTCTTGTTAGAAATAGTTGACGAGTAACTTTCATTTACATGTAAAAACAGAACACCCTGTATATTACTCCACATCTTCAAAATATTTCTTCACCAAGAGAGATACTGTCATGCAATCGTCACAATCTATAGTCCGTCCAACGTGACGAGATACCGAATGCGACGACTATGCATGATAAGATCACGTGATCAGATCAGGACCGACTTCACAGTATCCGGCCCCCGTGATTACGTGGACTTTTTTCGAAACAGTGAAACAGTTTTGGTTTAGTCTGACTCGTCGAGGAGCCCACAATAACTAAATTGATTGATTGGACCACTAGCTGCGAACCACTTAACTGATCACGCAGACGTTAGTGTAAACATTGATATCTCGTCTGTTTGGACGAACTGTAGAGCGACTTTCTAAAAATACAGATATTTTAGAACAAGCATATCGGCTCACCCTCGGTCCTTTTTCTCGTGATAAAAGCTAGGAGTGCCTCGGGGTGTCACGAAGTGCTCTATCCCTCGAAAAACCAACCAAGGAACACCTTTTCCCAGCCAGGCATCTCTCGATTGTCATCCGTCTTACCTGTATCTCGCCCCCTTGGAATCGACTGTACGCGCAGGCTGCTGCATCGCGGGGGGTCGAGTGAATTCTGGAAGGGTGGAGCAGCCCCAACAGGAACATCTTATCGGATTACCCGAACCAAGCCGAGATATCCCCCCATCGAGAGAGACGCGTCTCCGTCGCTCTCCCATTTACCTCGAGCCGCCACCTTCCCCTTCACCGACCCCTCTCGTGTGGAAGTTATCGCAAGTGGCGATAGTTAGTTTGCGGAGAGTCAGCGGCGTGACGGTTGCCGTGGCTCCCCGCTTGCTTATGTACAAAGTTTGTAGCTTTATTCGGCTGTACGTGTTTATGGCGCGTGCCTGTGCGCGCGGATCCGCTCGCGCTGAAAGATAGGTGCAAGCGGCTTCAGGTCTTCCGGGGCTCTGGTTGGGCTAGGTTAGCGATAGGGCCGGCTGGGTACGGGACTTTTGAGGAATAGTTGCAAAGGAAGCTTGTTACTCCGCTCGAATCATGATGGCGAGATTTTCTCAACCGAATAGGGATTTTGAGGTTAGGAATTGTTGTACTATTGTGCAGCCGGGTAACACGTGAGCAGAAGGATTGAAGAGTTATTTGGATGGTTATGCCGAGAGACGAGTCTCAGGTTCTCTGGATCCAATTGCAGTTCCAGGATCAAGTCGTTAAATGAGGCAAATGTAACTTGAATAAATATAAGTACCTTTGTTTCGTGTTCAGTGACTACGTGTCTCATAAGTTCTCCGAGATAAGTCCTCGGGAGTTAATCTAGCAAAGGAACGAGAGTAACGAGTATTGGCCAATAGACTATTATCCTTTTACTATATAGATATCATTACTTCGAAGTGATCCTTCGTGTAACACGCAAATTTTTCCACTCAGGTATCGAAAAGTAGATGAAATAAGTGACCAAGATATGGTAGCTAATTCCATGTAGAGCAGTGAACACTAGCCTATGTTTGCCATAGATACCATTGCTCTCAACGGATGCGCAATCTGGTGCTCGAAGAATGGCGCATAAAATTCAATCGGACACGATCTCTGGTTCAACTGTCACATTAGTCTGGAAGAAAATATTCTTCACAGCTTCAGTAGGATTCTAATCCCAACGCGGACAAATACTGTTCTGGAACTGGATGTGATTAACGATCGTCGCCGGAAGCTGGCTGGAGACGTTTCGAGATGTTCTCTCAGTCTGGGAGCTGGAGCTAAGATCGCTGTTTGTACGAAGTCTTAATGACCAATTCGCGTTCCCTGCGTCGGCAGTGGGGAAGGGCTGCAGTCCGGAACGCAATCCCCTTGTCGACAGCAGTAAGACACGAGGCTCGACCGACTAAATCCTCGGTTATGTCAACGCTCTCCTCCTCGCTAAAATAATTCCAGGTACGGAAACGCCGCTTCAGCCCTCGCTCTTTCCACGGAACTGCTCGTGTTTTTGTGGATTACTGGCTGCGATACGGGGCTGACGCGACGTCCTTTTGCTCGTGATCTCTCACCTTCTCTGCTAGTTTACTCACTGGTGGAGAAATTTTCTCGCCCGTGAGCGAAGATTGATATTCTTGGGGTTATGTGCGGATTTCAGTTCGATTAGGTCTCGAAATGGTTTGAGGAACTTGGCAGATCTGCCATTGCACGTAACTAGATAGTTTCGCAATTAGGGAACTGTGAAGTGGTGCAAGTTAGTTCATCTCGTACATGTATATTCAGTGACAGAAAATTTGAAAGATTAATTTGTAAGGGATGCACAGTGACAACTCATTGGACACAGTGTCCTAGAAGTTGACCAACTGTGCACTTGACTTATTTTTCGACTATTAAATTTTTCTCAGGACAGCCTGCAGAAGTATGATATTAATTGAAGAAATAACCTACGCAAAATTTGAATTGAATTGCATTCTTTAATTCTTGAATTCTTTAATTTCAGTAATTAGTCCAATTTTAATAATTTAATCGAGTTTGGGGTGGTATATATTGCCATTTAATCGAAACTAAAGTGAGATTAAAAGATTGAATTTTTATTTTCCGTTTATGTCATTGCAAGCCACTTTAATTAGCATCGTTAGAAGCAGAAAAATCTCTCCTTTAAAATCCATTTTAAATCGTGTCAATACGATAATCCGTTCCCGAGATATTGTCGTGTAAAGAGGAGCGTAATTTTTTAATATTTCGGTATCTCTATCCTTGTTGCACGCACTTACTGACCTACTCTATCCCCACCACGCGCCCGTGGTCAGTGAGTACCGTTGAGTCAGCAGTGTTTTTTACCATTCCTACTATATACCAACGTACGCACTTCTAGGAATAAAATGAGTCATAGCGCCTACTAGGTGCCGCCATATTGTATTTTAAGCGGACAGACTTTGGAGCGTCATATCTCAGGAACGGATGGAGCTATCGACCTGAAACAAAGTGCGTTTTTAAGAGCATCCTCTCCTTTATCTTCTGAACCCATTTCTGCAAGAAAATTTCGAAGTTCTTTCAAGCATAAAGATGCAAGTTGTGATATAGTTATTAATACTAACCTTGTCAAGAAAAATTCTAAGGGAACAAAAATTGATAACGTTGAATGTAGAATCTTTTTTGCAGTTTGTATCACAAAATTTAGCTGTAATTATTTTTCTTATGTCGTCAAACTGTGTTTTAATACAATTATTTGAACATTTTTATAGTCTGTTACTAGGATGTGGTAATACAATTAAAAGTGAAAGATTTGCAGGATTAAAAATTTCAGTAGAAAGTGTCGTAACAATGAAAGAACGTATACATTTGCTCTGACAACTCAACAAGGTTGTATCCCCGTTTTCAACAGAAACAGAAATAAATAGTACAAGAAAATATAACTAGCCTCATCATTCTATAGTGCAACGTTCTTCTTCTCTCTTTTTTCTTTTCTCAATACATCAATCCACTTGAAAATAGGATATAAATGCAATTCTAAGATCGTTTTTTACTTCTCGGATGTTTTTAGTCATTGCGTGACTAAAAGATATAAGGAAATATTTTACAAAACGTTACTCGCGAGAACTTATGGAAAGTATTTTAAATACTTCATTGTTTTTTGCATTTCGTATTTATCAACGATACTCCAAATGGGAGATCGTATACTTTCCACGATATTTGTTAAAAATGCAACAGAAACAATTCCTGAACGCACTTTAAATGCAAAGAAGCAATCGAACAGAGACTTTATCTGCATTTATGGATCACAGGATGCAATGTCGACTGACGTCTTTGATTTTTGTCCCTTTTGAAAGCACATTTGGTGAAAGGTGCAGCTTCTTTCTGCTTTCTGTAGCTGAATTTTCGTTGTTTATTTCCATTTTCAGTCAGCGAGCTGTCGCGCGGACGCTGTAAATTCTCATCTTTCTATCTTGCAGCTTCGATAAGGTATCGAGTCGAGACAACACGCCAGATATCGACGTGTCGAAGCGATTTACGGCTTTCGTTTATTTCGTCCCCGTTTGTGCCTTGCCCCAACTCGAAACACAGTCGACCTTTTTCCCTCTCCAAAAGCCGCATCTCTTTGTCAAACATTCATGCTGAAAGACTATTTTTAAAGGATGACTTGAAAAGTTTCGCTCGAAGACGTCACGCGAATACGTCACGCTGAAGTTAATTCAACACAAAATGAACAAGTTTTGCATATTTCATGAATTTATATAAATATATATAAGATATCGATCTGCACCAAAATGTACGTATAAAATAATTTGTCATGAAACTTTGGGAGTTAAAAAAAATACTTTATTTATCATCGTTGAGAAAGGAAATCTAACCTATCAGTAAGAATCCCCAATCAATCCTAGAAGTAATTCATCTTAGATGAGATATAAGAAGTTCCTTTACCAAAGTCATCATTCTGTTGTCACATGGACCATTCTCTGGTTGAGTCGTACTATATCATATTATGGTCTATAGATTATATTTCGCTCGTATTTCTTCGAAATCCATTTTTCAGAAAATGAATTAGCAGTGACAGGTAGCCTATCATATATTGTGGTCCCCATTTAAGAATAATAAGTGATATTAATATAATTGAACAGAAATTCGTCATAGCTAGGTCTAGTGACCTATAGATGACTAACCTGTAGTTCAAAAGTAGCTTCGAAGTTGCTATCACGAAAACCTAATTTATGTTTGATACCATTTGCATATCCATCAGAATCAGTATGATGATTATTGTACAATAATGCTGATATTTGGGAACTTCCTGCCAGCGTAATTACTGCTTCGCTACTAATTTATGCCGCAACCATTAGAAGAATAATTGCTATTAAACGCTATTACACGTCATGAAACATATCATTTCTCCAACGCTCACAATTACCACCTTGATAGGGTTCGAGTAAAAATTTAATAAACGGTGGAACTCTAATTGCGCATAGTTAATGACAACATTATTCAACACGAATTACAATCTGTTATATCCATTATGTGATTCTTGTAGAGTATACTTTTCTGAACTCGAATCCGTAATGCAAATTACTCCGCCATATTTATTTTCCGAAAATTGTGAGTTTTTCTAAAATCACGCGATTTTTTGCTAAAATGAAGTATTACGTAAAAATTAAGAACGTTGGGAGATTCATTTTTATCTTAAAACTTATATGCAAGTATCTCGTATTTATCAATATCCATAATTGTAATTATTTGCGATTCTGAATAACTATAATTGGTCATTAAAGATTAAAAATAAACCTCGGATCGCACTTTCTACGCATATTCTTGCATTTTTATAAAAATATCGTTCTTTATCTGACACGAATTTGCTACAAAGTATCGTATACTGCAGGCTTTTCTGAAGATGAAACCATAGAACAAAATTGTTAAAACTGTTTTCAATTATTATATCGAGAAAATATTCGTCAGTACGTATGTACGCAGTCATTGCTCGATTGTCGTAGCTCCTCGTAATCCGAGTACCAAGTACATAGAGCTAATACATCATAATCCACGAAAAATAACTACAATTTTGCTATAAAATTTCGGAAAATTGACAACACATTTTTCTACCCAATGCAAAGAAGTCTCTAAATATTGAACATCGTTTATGTCACAGCAATATCACTTTCCTCACTCCATGAAAAGATAATTTTTCTCTATAAAATGTTATACCGAGGAATCGCTTTGTACATAATTAAAATTCATAATTTAATATCACGGTAGTGTGTCGTAACATTAAATTACGTGAAAACTCGCGATAAATGAGTGATATAACATAATTATGATACATGACGCGAGTTCTAGTACCACGTAAGAGCATACTTTAAACCGCAGCAAAATAAGACAAATATCACGAATCCTGTTAATAAATAAACTCAATGTACCCCATAATGCAATCTGTTGATACCACGCTAATACCTACAGCAAAATAGACAAGAATAAACGTCAAGCGCCATCTGTGATTTTTCACTGGAAGCTCAGGAAAGGTGACAGGAACGCAGAATAACACTCGAATATCTTCTCGTGACGTCACAGACGAGGATGGAAGACAGTTAGTAAAGGATGGAGAAGATTCGACAGTAAAAATTATCAAATTACGAAATTTCAGCAACTAATTCGAGAATTTTTATGATTGCATCGCAAAACTGAAACTGTAGGCAACATTCCTGCACAATTTTCATTCGTATTTTGATATCAATTAGCTTGTTATTGGTAATTATTTGAAAGAGCAGCTACGACCGTCACGATTTTTCATGAAAATATTTAAGAATGAACAAAATTAGAAGTAAAATGTGGTGGAGAATGATATGTTAATATGTCCACGGATATAATTTTCGTAATGAGCACATGCAATCCACAAATTAACTGCATGGAAAATAGTAATTAATGAAAAATTAGTAGCACCATTGACATCAATTCAAATATTCTGCGCAATAATAACTAATAAGTAATTAATTAAAAATAAATTTATTTGGAAAATTACTTCAGGAAATTGCTGAAAGATGCTCATTTACGATGCAATTATGTAAGTTTACAAATTAGACACGAAAATGGTATAATTTGTTGATTTTTCTCTGTCGTATATACTTTGTCCTTTTTTAACCGCTCTCTGTCCTCGCGTCTGACGTCACGAGGTATTCGACGATCTGCTCGCGCCATCTGTGGCCCTGCTACCTAACCCTTGCAAAAAAATCACAGATGGCGCTGATAGAGTATCGCTTAAATTTCTATCCTTGTCTATCTCATTGAATAATTTACACGATACCAACGGATTGCGTTATGGGCACATTCGGTTTATCTTATGAAAAGAATTTTTTCACATCACTTTTAATATGACTTTGTACTAAGCAAACGTGACATAAAGGGAGCAATCAAGCTAATAGAATTCCAAGAAATTACCATCAGTTTTCAAGAATTCTGGGACCACATATTTCGCATCGTTGGCAAGTAACCTACAGTCCATTTTGCGATTTTGTATCAGAGCAACGTAACATTAAAGGAGGTCGATCGTCGGATAAATTTCATGAAATGACATGTTTTAAGAATTCTAGAGAATGCAATTTTGCAGTCCTTATACGAATATTATACAAAATACATGGTCTTCCCATTGTTGGGAATTTTTATTATTATCCTTACCTTACTTACCTTTCTTACCTTATTTACTTTAATTCGTCCTAAATCGTATTAATTTGCATATTTCTTCAACAAATACTGCTTACTCTTATTTTTCAAAGGATCAAAGGGATTTTAAAAAATTTACAAGAGATAGAACAGATACAAAATTTATTACTAAATCATTGCTAACTTATACATAATATATAATTAACTTATAACTAATTAATGACTAACTTATAACTAACTTACAACTAGCTTATAACTAATATTTCAACTTTGGTGCGCAGCTCTTAGCTTGGTATCATTCCCAAAAATAATTAATTGAGAAACGATACCAATTACCAGGTCTCACCACGTGGAGGTGGCTACGCATCGAGACCCGACATGCACCCTAGTGGCGCAGCCTGCTGGCGCTATCTGTATCAAAGGTATCCTAATCTAACTTGGAGCGAATTAAGTTAAAGTGACTCTACTGACACTTTACTTTATGTCGTGTCTTACAAAAGGGACTTCGATTCGGTATACTAAAACTCTACTGTCGGAATGTTAAGATATTTTCAAGTTCCCATAAAAATAGGGAATGAAATATCAAACACGCGAGCAAATAGAAAATCGCGACGCGCCCGAACGAGTTCGCGATTATTCGAAAGACCGACTAGCCTAGGCGATGTACTCCCGTGTACAGAGATAACTTCATACCTCGGCACCCTCCCGATCGGGCCTAGCTCAATTCCAGTCACTGTCGCACTCGCCAAGACTTACACGTGGACCAAGGATAGTCCCTGAACCAATGAAACTTCTAGTGTCAACGCGAGGGCCCTGCTGGGCGGTTGCCGGCCAAGACAGACACTTCGCATCCCAGCCACACGGGGTAGAACTTAATCATCCCTGTGGTCTAACCGTAGATGGTACTAGTCCGTCAGCCAGCATGTGCCCGAGCCCCAGTCGCGTACGACTTAGGCAGCGGACCGCCCCGTCGAGGTCAGAAGACGCACTGATCCGAGGGGGTCACCCTGGAACCCGATGCATGACGAGATTGACAGTGACTGGAAATGAGTGTCGGAGACGAGTCGTGAGGATGACTTACGAAGCATGTACTTATCGAGTACACGAGAGCACGTCGCGTAGGCTAGTCGGTACTTACGAACGATCGCGATTATCGCGAGAACAATTATGTTCTATTTGCTAAACGAGGGGGATAAGAAAATGATAGAGAATTTATAAATTTCGCTCCAAGTTAGGTAGCTTACCTTTGTACAGATAGCGCGCACATGATACTTAGTCTATGGATCTATCTTATGATTACTTAAAAGTAAACGCACGCATCGTTCATTGATGTGTCGCAAACAGAATCTTGAGAAACCTAAAAGCTAAAACAGAATATATTATTGTTAATATGTAGCTGAAAGGAAAGGGATTAGTACGAGGAAACCATCAAGGATAATAACCAAATGGAACGAGCAAGCCAACGACGAGACCTGAGCAACATAACTACGAGACAGAAACATTCCAACGGTGAGATATAAACATACCAACGAGGAAGCGCTCGAGTATTATACGAAATACTCGAACGCTCTAACGAAAACAAATCGAACGGAAGTCGTAAAATTTGTGAAAGGAAAGATTTAGCCAACGATGAGACATAAGTAAACCAACGACGAAGCATTCGAATATTATACGAAATACTCGAATGCTGAAACAAAGACACATAGAATGAAAAAAATAAAACCTGAAAGAAGAAATTATTGTTAAATTATTTAAGAGAGTGGACAATGGCCACTGAATAGCCATTGATCTAGCCAACGATGATATACAATACAAATAAACCAACAACGAAGCATTCGAATATTGTACGAAATACTCGAATGCACAAACAATGAAAACTAGAATGAAAGAAATAATATCTGAAAGAAGAAAGAGAATTAAAACCTGAAAGAAAAAATAATTAGTACCTGAAAGAAAAATATTAACGCGGACCCTCCGAAGTCGAGGCGACAACTGGCTCGAGCCTGCCCGCGGGGCCCTTATATAGCAGCGGCCGACCGAAGATCGGCGAAAATTTCCGAACTTTACCGATTCCTTTAAAAGTTACTTTTCAGCTGTAATAACTAATAATTTATTAACTTTCTTGACTTTTATCTTTAATATACGTTGCAAACTATTTGTTATCGACAATTTTAATTTGTTATTAACAATATATTTATTAATTTATTAACTTCTTGTAAGTTCCGAATATATTCTAACACAAATACGTCGTTTGATTAAGTAGTAGGCAATAATTTATTAACTTTTTTGACTTTTATCGTTAATATACATTACAAACTATTTGTTATCAACAATTTTAATTCGCTATTAACTATAAATTTATTCATTTTTTAGCTTTTTGTAAGTTACGAATACATTTTAACACGAATACGTTGTTTGTTTAAGTAGTAGCCGATAATTTATTAACTTTTTTTACTTTTATCGTTAATATACGTTGTGAAATATTTGTTATTAACAATAAATGTAGTAATTTATTTACTTTTTGCCAATTATAGATACATTTTTACGCAAATACGTTGTATATACTAGTAATAGCCTATAATTTAGTAATTTTTCCACTTGTATTATACATTTAAGTTGTGAACAATTTGTTATTAAGAATAAGTGCAATAATTTTTACATTTTCGCAAATTATAGATACATTTGAACATTAGTATGATATTATTCAAGTAATAACCAATGAATTAATTTTTCTCTTGTGTTATAAATTTACGCTAGGAACAGTTTATTATTAATAAGAAATTGGATTATTTATACATTTTTATGATCTATAACTGTATTTTAATAACGTCATTGCCAAGAATTCCGTCCACTTACATCTCGCATCCTCAAAAATCATCAAATGTTTAACTGAAATATTGAAAATTTACAGAAGATAGGAAATGTTTTAAACTTTGAGCGTAGCTCTTTATATATATTTTATTGTCCTGTCAACATTGAAAATCACCCGAATATTATTTCTCTATGGATACTTCAGAAAAGTCTACAGAATACACTATTGTGTAGCAAATTCGTATCAGACACGGAACATTTTGTAAAACTGCAAGAACGTGCGTATAAAGCACGTTTGGAGGCTTATTTTTCAACTTCGATGATCAATTATAGTCATTCAGAAGCACGAATAATTATAATTATGGTCATTGATAAACACGGAATACCCTCGCCTAACTTTTAACACCACAATGAACCTCCTAATCTCTTTACTTTTTATGCAATGCTTCATTTTAGTCAAGAATCGTGCGTTTTTAGAAAAACTCACATTTTTTCGGAAACTGAAAGTGACGGAGCAATTTCGATTATAGATTCGTTTTCAGGGACGTAAACTTTACAGAAATTACCTAATAGATATTGTAAATTAGAGAAAGGGTTCAAATTTGTTGGACAGTGTAATTGAATGGTCTTAGCCCACGTCGTCGAGGGATAATTTAATTCTCCTTCACGAACATTGAACCAGCTCCTTCTTTTACGGTGCCTCGTTTCAATCGTTCCCATTTTTACGTTTCCCTTCCTTCGTCTTTTTTCCCTCCACCCTTCTCGTCTACGGCTAGTCAGCCTGTAACTCGGTCGTGAAACGACCCTTAAGGTGAACGAAATCGAACACTTAAAATCGTTGCATGGGTGATTACCCATTCAGTACTTTCGTTAGAACGATAAACGTTCCTTCGTTGCTACGAGAATCCATTCTCTCTTGCCCCTCCGTCCCTTCGCGAAACCGATAAACTACTCGGAAATCGTGCTTTTATACTTCGATTCTCGATAATGAGGTCACATTACCGACAGGCGTGTAATATTTCCATGATCCTCAAATTTGTCCCTTTTTCCATTTCTCTCCTTCGCCGTGGACTCACTCAGCAGAGTTAAATATGCATCGTGTTCCTTTGATGCGAATGTACATACATCCGATAATGGCTTCTTTGTGATCTGGGATTGAGGTTTGAAGGGAACATACGGATACATTTTCCTCTGGATACTGACGATCGTGAGTTATGTTAGAACCTAAAGCGTTCCTACTGTTTTAACTCGCACCGTTGACGGAATTGAAAATACTACGTAAAGCGAACTTAGAGTTATTCCTTATGAAAAACTGAATCAAAAACGTGGAATAATATCTTCTCATCCGAAGCTCAGTTTCCGAGAAATCGAGCTTGGAAGTTAGGTGCGAACGCGTGTGCACATTCGCTGTCGCTCAAAACTTTGACATCGTTTCTGATTTTCGTGGTTTATGAATAAAACAAGCAAAAAATTGCACAATCAGTTATTTTTTCTCTTCAATATTATAGATGTACCAAAAATATTTTATATAGTCCTTTATATTAGTCCATATTTGCCTTTTTATTCCTTAGAAACAGTCATTTTTCATTGCATTTCTTTATAATACCATTCGTATAGTTTGACAGTTTGCGATTATTGATAACTTACGAATGTATCAGATATGTACTCCTAATGTAACATGTACTGTTTATATGCTCGTGGAAAAAATTACAAATTTGGAAGCATATAAATTTTGAATAAATGATGTTTCGGTTTGATAGATTGAAATTTAATTTAACGTTCTAATTGTTTGCACCGATTTCCATTTGCATGGTAGTTAGAGGTAATCCATGAGTGAAACAAATGATCATTTTCAGAATATTGGTGCCATGGGACTTGGATCGAAAATGACACAGCATACTTAGTCGCGAGCACCGACGTGGGACGATACTGTCTCGTTTACAGTGCATCCGCCGCGGCAACAGGAAGTCGTGAGCTCTCAGTAACGGGCCATCTTGCTTCCTGTCCGAGGGCCTCACATCGTCATCTAGTATCGTGGCAGGTCAACCTCACGTCGTACGGTGAGCATTGTCAACGGTGCTTCTGATTATCGTGTCTCAACTCTGACATTGATCGGATCGATCTGATCGTTGTGTCTGTCTGCATACTAATTACTGGGCTGATTAGGTTGATCTCCCGTCGAATCAAGCTAGAGTAACTAGGCGAATAATTCACGCCAGTATTGGTGCAAGAATAGGGATTTTAGTAATTCTGGGGAAAATTGATTATTAAATGAAATCGGAGTTACAATTCACGGAACTTTTAATGACTCTTAGATACCAATAGATGTCTCTAAACATGGAACCAATTTCAGAACTTTGATATAATTAAAAATTTCCTGAGAACTTGTGTAGGATATAGAAATGAGAAGTCAGCAAAATTGAAAACTCGAAAAATTAAAAAATTTGGGAATCAAGGATTCAAAAATTTTTAATTTTGGAAAGCGTTGAAATTACAAGACCTAGGGTGATGTGAAAAACAGGAGCGTTGAGAATGAAAAAGGTAAAAACGTAACAGATTAAAAGCGTTTGAAAATTACAACCTTTGATACTCTGAAAAATTGCAAAACAAAAAGTTCAGGAAGCCAAGATATTAGGAAATGGGACGGATGTAAAATTGGAAAATTGAAAACTCGAAAAAAGCAATAACGCTGAAAGATTGAAAAATTTTGTAAATAACGAAAAAAATGAAAAGAAATATTCCATTCCAATTTCAATCTCTCTACGTCTCCGCCAAAAACCACAACTAACTCCAAACTCGTTTTTCCAGCGCAATGCGGCGACATCTCGACGGCCACGTCGTGGACCTTCCGGATTTCCGCCTCGGTATACATCCTGGTGGTGCTGGGCACCCTATTCGGCAGGTACATCGCGAGGTGATACCATTGAGTGAAGAAACTAGGCCACGGGACGGCCGTGTAGTCAGCTACACAAACTCAAGTCGTCAGCACAGCAACTACAAACAAAAGAAGTCTTTATATAAATATAAATATATAAATACAAATAAAAAATATATATATAAATATAAAGTATATATATACATAAATATATATATACTAAGCGGAACGATTTACCGAGAGATCCCGAAAATGCGACTGGAGAAAGTAACCTAATAATCAAGCATAATAGCGCGTAAGTGTCCGTGGGTGCGAGTCGTGCAGAGAAAAAAGCGCGGAGTGGGGAGAAAGGAGCAGGAGTGGGGAGAGTGCCGCTGCGAAGCTTCGCCTGAAAGAGAACCTCGTTATAGCTCCGAACATGGCGGATCCTTGGCTGACCGGATGTACATAGGACGTGTACATGTATATAAAATTCACATAAGAAAGCTTGGTTTTATTGGAGTAGCTGCTTCTGGGAGTATTGTCTTCTGTTAGGGGTCAGGGAGACCCGAGCCCTTCTCCAGGCGAGTATGTGTACCTTTTGATGGCTGGCTTGGGTGTTGGGACCTTGGGAGGTTTTTATGAGCCAATTTTTTCTGAATGAACATCTTTTTCTTACTTAATTCATGCAGATTCTTAAACGAAAATTTAATCCTTTATTTCTTTTCTAATTTTTATTGATATAATCTAGGATTGAATTGATAGAAATTGTTTTATTTCAATACTATTTAAATTCGTTTGAATCTTCGTATATACAGGATGGTACTAGAAATACAAATAATTTACAAAATTTTGGAATTAAAACGTATTTCGCTAATGACGAAAGATACTATTATCCCACAGGGTGTAAGTAGTAACTATGGCACGCGAGAATTTTAAATATCCCTCTACTTTTGCAAAATTGTTACTGCTCTATATAGCTATGTAGTGGGAGATAATTAAATTTATATCGTGTCACACAAAACGTCATATCGTTACTTCAGAAACAATCATTTCCTTGTTAATAATCCAAGAATAAGAATGTAGTTTCGAAAAGGAAGGATATTAATAACTGTATTTCATACGTGTCATTGAATAATGCAACAAATGTTTAATCATGGTCTTCAATTAAACGAAGAAGTTACTTTGTATTAAATTAAAACTGTCTTTTAAATCCAGCTCATCGCTATAAACTCGTTAGATTACGTAACACTATTATAATTAGTGTACCTTCGTTTACTTTATCATTCATACCGTTACATTTAATACCCATGCGACTGGAGAAAGTAACCTAATAATCAAGCATAATAGCGCGTAAGTGTCCGTGGGTGCGAGTCGTGCAGAGAAAAAAGCGCGGAGTGGGGAGAAAGGAGCAGGAGTGGGGAGAGTGCCGCTGCGAAGCTTCGCCTGAAAGAGAACCTCGTTATAGCTCCGAACATGGCGGATCCTTGGCTGACCGGATGTACATAGGACGTGTACATGTATATAAAATTCACATAAGAAAGCTTGGTTTTATTGGAGTAGCTGCTTCTGGGAGTATTGTCTTCTGTTAGGGGTCAGGGAGACCCGAGCCCTTCTCCAGGCGAGTATGTGTACCTTTTGATGGCTGGCTTGGGTGTTGGGACCTTGGGAGGTTTTTATGAGCCAATTTTTTCTGAATGAACATCTTTTTCTTACTTAATTCATGCAGATTCTTAAACGAAAATTTAATCCTTTATTTCTTTTCTAATTTTTATTGATATAATCTAGGATTGAATTGATAGAAATTGTTTTATTTCAATACTATTTAAATTCGTTTGAATCTTCGTATATACAGGATGGTACTAGAAATACAAATAATTTACAAAATTTTGGAATTAAAACGTATTTCGCTAATGACGAAAGATACTATTATCCCACAGGGTGTAAGTAGTAACTATGGCACGCGAGAATTTTAAATATCCCTCTACTTTTGCAAAATTGTTACTGCTCTATATAGCTATGTAGTGGGAGATAATTAAATTTATATCGTGTCACACAAAACGTCATATCGTTACTTCAGAAACAATCATTTCCTTGTTAATAATCCAAGAATAAGAATGTAGTTTCGAAAAGGAAGGATATTAATAACTGTATTTCATACGTGTCATTGAATAATGCAACAAATGTTTAATCATGGTCTTCAATTAAACGAAGAAGTTACTTTGTATTAAATTAAAACTGTCTTTTAAATCCAGCTCATCGCTATAAACTCGTTAGATTACGTAACACTATTATAATTAGTGTACCTTCGTTTACTTTATCATTCATACCGTTACATTTAATACCCCGAAATTTTTCAATGCATTTAATTCCTGTATCTTTATGTTAATGCAAACACCGAGCAAACGATCCCGACATACACGCTATTGCGGATCGTGAATTTTCAAACTTAACGATTCCTGAATTTTTCAAGTAACCTCCCCCCCTGTTCTCTGGCAATTAACCTGCACTAATTAGAAACCTCCCTGAACGCGCAACGTGTCGTGCGGAGCGGAAAACCAATTTAGAAAAAACAGCGAAAGGAAAACAGCAAAAAAAAGACTAAAAAGCAAAAAAGCCGATCCAAAAAAATACAAAAAAAAAAAAAAACAAAACGAAATGAAAACGAAACTAAGGGTGCTGGGGCCAATACTGTGTGCGTTCTGAGTGCTGATCGTAGCCCACGTGTCTGAGTGAAAGAACCAGGGAGAAAAAGGACGAAACGTGAGAAAAGAGAGAAACTAGAGAGAGATAGAGAGCGAGAAAGAGATAGATAAATAGATAGGGAGAGAGAGAGGGAGAGAAAGAGAGAAAAAGAAACTTATAACACTTATTTAGGTCTACGACGTGTCCGCCATGTTCAGAGTGGTGCGTGCCGTTCTCCAGGTCGAACGAAACGTGTATTTGCTCGGAACAGGAACGTTTCAGCTGTAATTATACGCGTTTTAATTAAAGTTCCGCGGCACTGGAGTGAAAAAGACGGAGTGGGCGAGAAAGACAGAGAGAGAGAGAGAGAGAGAGAGAGTGAGTGAGAGAAAGAGATAAAGAGACGGAGAAAAATAGAGACGGCTAACAAAACCGGGGAGGGGATTTCCCGCGCGTGTGCGCGCGCGCGTGTATACGTGTGTACGAGAGTGCGGCGAGTCAGTGGCAAAGAGGAAGGAAGAAAGGAAGATACGGTGAAAGAGAGGGACGGAACAGCCTCTCGCTGCGCCACGAGTACCAACGGCTGAGGAACGATTATTATTATTATTACTTTTATTATTATCATTATTATTATTACTATTATTTTTATCGCTACCTTTATTATTATTATTATAACCATCGTTGTACGTGCTGGAACGAGCGTCCAAATGGACTTCCCTCTTCTTCCGTGTCCTCTTGCGCGTGCTTTTTCTTTCCGTTCCACCACCCCATCGGCTTTCACTCGTGCTCCAACCCCGTGGGCCGGTCATCCGGGCGGACGTTTAGATCGTAAGGGACGTCGAAAGCCGCACAGAGCGACACCCCGTGTGTTTCAACGACTAACGAAAAGAAGAGAAAAGAGGAATAAGACGAAGGAAAGAGGTGGAGAGAGACAGGAGAGTTTTCCTGATCTCGCGTGAGTGATCTCTGCTCTTCGATCAACCCTGGTCGACCCTCGAAACAAGGTTCATCCCGTGAAATTAGGATCTTCTTGTTCCTTTTAAGAGGGGTTCGTTCGGGTATTTACATGGTGACCGCAGAGCACGAAACCGGGTTTGCTGGCGTAAAGGGGGCGAGTGAGGGCACTTCGCGATACCGTGGTCGAGCTTTGCCACGATTCGAGCGAATTGCGATTCAATTGAATTCGTAGCTCGATTAACGAGCACGATACGAATTATGACACTCGCGAAAGGACGTCTCGTTGGGTGGCTTTTGATCCACGGAGGGTAAGATTGATTTCAGGGGTCGATTTCGAAGGAATGATTTAGAAGAGAGATCACGCGAAACTGCGCGGAGAAGGGTATTGCGAAACGACCGTTCGGTTCTTTGCTTGCTGTGGGACAGCTGGACTTTTCATAACGAATTTGTTGGGTACAAAAAGCTGAATTAATGGACGGCGATCTTCATTTGTGGCCATGAGTGATATTTTCTGCCTGGTCGAAACAAATGTGCGAGTGGAGATTAATAAATGTAATGAAAGGGATAATTAGGGAAAGAGAAATTTATTAACGGGGAAATGGAGAGACATTAATCTCGTTAAAATTTTCCACGGGATAGATATGAACGAAGAAAAATTGCTGTACTAATGTATTGGTGTAATTAAACATTGTGATAAGAAAATGAACACGTGGAAACTGGGAAATTGAAATGGGAAATGGGGAATGTAAAATTTGAACAAATGGAAGGAAAGAATTGGAGAAGGAGAAAATGAGAAACGGAAAACAGGATTTTTATGAAAAATTACGTTTCATTATAAAATCAATCTCCTACTCTTAGACATTTCGTACACTGTTGAATGTGTCTTGCGACTATGATGCAACGTGACAAATACTTGTAAAAGAACTGTCCCAAGTTCCAGAGCAATGAAAGAATTGAACCGGTCACAGACGAGAGATTACCCAGAAAACCACGACATATCGATAAATCGAGAGAATTCATTCAAGAATGTCAGGGAAGCTGCTAGGTAGCGCTAGATAATCAATTATCTCACCGAACATCCTGACCTGCGAAGACAAGTAGATGGAACCATGATGAAACTGACAAGAGGGAAGCTAACTACTATAAAAAAAAGGACACAACCATTTATCGAGAAAAATTCAGCATAGAAAATGTTGCAGAAATTCAAAGTCTCGACAAAGTACAGATATTTTTGACCTGGAGCTATTTTAATTAAGGATCTACCGATATCCTGTGAACGAAAATAGAGGACAGTACTCAATCGCGTAAGTTAGTCGACACGCTATACATACTATAAATACGAGTATAAATACGGGATATAAATAATATAAATATTATACATACGTTATATATACATATTATATATATATATATATATATATAAATACAGGAGGACAATTCGATGTTGGCTATAAACTTGTAAACTATTAGATAGATAAAACAAAAGATGAGAAAATGGAACTGAATGTCTAGATAGGATACAGCGTGAGCAGGAAGGGTTGCCAGTGTCTAGGCTAACAGATTTTTGTGCTAGTCGAAGCATTTCGTCGCTTTTGGTATCACTGTGGAACCTGCCTCGTTGTAAATTATGTTACATTAATTAGCGTAATAATTAAGAATTATATGTGTTTCTATGTTTGCTTCTGTAGCGAGTAATTTATAATAATTTGTGATAGTTTGAAATACGATCTTTTGTGTGATATAGTCTTGTTCGATTGAAGTTTATAATAATTTATTTATTAATTTGTTAACGTTAATCGATTTTGGTTGAATTAAAGATAGTATCCGAAAATATGCGAACTATAGATTAATCAATCACGTGTCTAATTAGGAATTAATTTAAGCTCTGTTCATCGACATCTAATTCACGAATTCGATCCTAATTTCTAATTTCAGCTCTCACCAATTTAATATTAATTAGTTTTAACTTAGGTATAATTTAAAATTCAACCAGGTTACGTTTATATTTCAAGCTCGTACCCGGAATAATTTAAATCTTATTCCAATCGCAATCTGATTTAAATGCGAGTTTAATATAATTTTTAACTATCTTAAGCTTCGTTATACATAAATAAATTGTCATTTTCTCGTTTAGTATTCTAGTCAACTCGAAGACAAGAAATGACAAGAATACACGATAGCATTAGTGACGTTTGATATTTTACAATTATAAGTAAAATCGAAATCGAAAAGTTTGATGTTTCTAAAAATGATGGAAAAGCGTCGAAGTGCTTTAATAATTACCAAGCTGTACCAGATTCAGCCCTGCTTTGTCAGACACTTAACCCATAGCATACCAAGGTATAGTCATTGACACTTCTAATCAAGGAGTGTTCTAAAACACACCACTACTTTTTAATAATTACAATAATTAATTTCATTATTTCTTAATTCTATCATGAATCCTATTCATTGTTTCATAGTTACCACTAAAATCGTAATTCCATCCTTCGAATATTTTTCAATCTCAGTAACAAAGCATTTGACTGAAGGATAACACAAATTTTTACTCCTTGTTTTGTTGTTAAAATAAATAATTGTATTGCAAGGAGTCGATTTTATTTCACTATTTAAATAATCAATTATCTACCCTTAAATTACCTACCCCTTGGTATGTTAGGGCACATGGGGTCCTGAGAGACCCTCTCCTGTTAGTGTGCTAAGGGTCAAAACCAAGAATCGATTGATAACTCACCGAACCAGAGATTAAATATCCTAAGTACATCTCTAGTTAGGAAGAGAATCAAAATGTGGCTCGTTCCGCCATTTTTATCATTCTGATCGTCGAATGACACACAGTTCCAATCTTTTACTTGTTCACGGGGAAGAAAAAGGAAACGGAAGATGACGATGAGATTTTCTGTAAATAGTAGGCGTAACCATTTTCACGTAGCACGAACGAACGAACGAAAACGAAAATGAAAAGTGAAAATTGAAGAATCTACTGAGGAGGCAAGAAAGAAGGAAAATAAGGAAGACGATAGATGGGAGAGAAAGAGAGAGAGAGAAAGATAGAGAATGTTTCCTGTAAAGAGAAACAGAGAAATGGGTGAGGATGAGAGTAAAACGAAAAATTGAAGAGATTCGTGGGGAGTTTGGTTTTATATAGAGAGCGAGAGTGTAGATTTCAGGGTATTTATATCGAGGGTTAAATAGTTATATATGAGAAAAATATTTAAATATGAATTATATTATAAATATAAATATGAATAAAGAATATATTATATATACTATGTTTTTATTGTTGTGAAATTACTGAAAAATGGCTGACGATCGCGGACTCGTTGGCCCTCTCGTGTTTCATCGAAGAACGAACTTTTCTCGATCTGTCGTCGCTTTACAGCCCTGATCGTCGTCCTTTTGTTTTATATTGTCAATGAGTGAAAGCTGACCGTGGCTCGATATTCTGTCGAATAAAACACCGAAGTATATTAAAAAATTGAGAAACAAATTACGTCAATGTCGCTATCGATTTGCTTCAAGTTTCAAGAATGAAATGTTTCTTTCACGAAATCTATATTTTTCAAGCATCTTTTGAAGATTAATGATTGTAGAATATTTTAATTAAAAGAATTTTCAAATAACGAAAGAGTGCTCCAAGGCATTCTTTTTCTATTTCAAATTTTATGTTCTGAAAACATTTTTACTTTCAAACTTGAGCAAAGGTATATATATATATATATAAATTGATACGTTTTTTGATACTATTTTTGTCAACTGGAAAGGTGAAATGGTAAATAGTATAAAGTGTCAAGGATGAAAATTTGTAGTATAAGTGAACGTCATTGGGTATCTGTGCTAAAACTTAAAAAATAAATTACGCATTTATAGTATTTATCACAATATCTAGCTTGGAACTTGCATTATTTTATACTAAATAAATAATTCTTCATCCTTTGACACTTTACATATTTACATTAAGATCCTGCAATTTTTTAAGATGTACCATAGACTTGTGAATACCTAGTAAGACAATTCACCAGACTAATAGATGTCGTACTTCATTACCGACAAATGGTAACATCACGCAGGCTTCAATGATCAATTTGATTTTCAAGTTTCTTCTAAAAATGTTTTATATTTAAAATTCAACAATTTTTCTCGCATATGTAATTTGAAACAATTTTCTTCGACCACGTTTCTCAATTTTTATCTTAAGTAATAAATTATCGTGATCTTATTTCTATTGTCATGTCTCTTTAAGATGCCTCAGGCATAAGTATGACTCGAATGGATTATTCCTTGTGTCTGGGAACACAGATCCCTCAAGTTCCTCAGATCAGCCAGTATTTGAGCTGTCGAGTGGCGCTAGAAGCGGTTTCATTTCACGTTCGAAACTCTCGAGAGGAGAACAAATCCCTAGTCGGTGTTTTAATCGACAGTTTCGAGCTATGTCGCGTATGAAGAAGGGATTCGATGATGTGCCACGATCAACAAGCTTCAGCTGGAAATCTTCACTCGAAAAGCGTGTGATACCTTGAATCTTGGTCTAGTTGACTAAATGGTGGAAGAGAGAAAATTGATAAATATGAAATTGTTTATCGATACTATCAACCATTAAATAATGAAATTTGTCAAATTTATTCTTATTTTCAAATTATTTCGTGAAGATATTAATTTCCATTTTCTTTTCAACTCTCTCGAGCTTTATCTTTACTTCACTAGTCCAAAATTTATATTTTCGAAATATAAAAATATAAAATTTCTTTAAGGAATGTAACAACGTTATTTTCTCTCTTCTTTTTACCAATGCTTTTAATATTCGCGTTCCTTTTGCTAATATGAAAAATAATTTTTGAAGCATAAAAATTGATTCTTGATGAAAGTATCAAATTTTTTGAAATGAGAATCGAGAAAATTTCATTTCTTGCTCCAATGATTTATTTCGACGATGCAATTCGATGTGCGAATTTATAAGAATAATTTAATTGTCCGCGATATTTTAAAGAATTTTTGATTTGTATGAATAGGTATGAAATTGGAACAATGAACCCTGAATGACAGAGAAAGGCACGTTCGATGAAATAATGATTCTGTTCCGAGACGAATGCGACAGAAATGTATCCGCGTTCCTTCGATGATGTAAAATAATGTTTATATCTTAACGAAGATTCGACAGACAGGTACTTGCGAAGGTGCGCAGTGGGACAAGCGATTTCGAAAGCGAACGAACGCGATCCGAACTATTTCGAAGGTGATAGGATCAAAGATTGAATAATTCGAGTTATCGATACCTAATACTTAACGTAAGAATATGATAAGAAAATTCCGCTATTCCTGATTTTTCGAAGTTTCAACATTTTCGTACATCGTTTCTCGAAGGTAAAGAAATTTCAACTGCACTCAAAATACTCACGAATTCACGATGCACCATCCAATTTAAAAAGGGTACTAATCTTCATAAATGTTCGAATTTTTCATTAAGGAAAAAAGAAAAACAAAAAAAATGAACATTTGAAACGCAATTAAATGATATAAAAGTTCATTAAGCTCCTTCGACTACGAAAGATTTGATAATATTATAGATAACTTCAGAAAATTTAGGATGTTTTCGTTTTTTAGATTTAAAAGATCTTCCCCTATCACCAGAGCGCAAATTCATTTTTCAAATTATAACAGAATGCACTGAATTGAAGCGATTCGTTCCCTCCCCTCGTCGCGCGCACACGTTACTGCCTGTAGAACGAAACACAACGACTACTACCGTCTCTAGTCTTAGTAATTTACATGGTAATTTCGATTTTGTAAATTGAAGAATTGAAGAAAAATGTCTCGAAAATCTCGATCGAAAGAACTCGAAACTCGCCAAAATTGCAGCAAGTACGTGTAAAAAATGATTGAAGGACTCACGTGACTATAATTCACTTGAATCTAATCTATAGTCACTATGACTAGGCCTCTAATCGGATTAAAACGAATTTGAAAAAATGTTTTCCAAGCTGTAGATCATCTTTCCAAACGTATTTCATCGATTTTACAGTCCATTGAAAAATATCGTAAGCTTCGGAAAAAAGATCGAAAGCCAGGCTACGAATGACTGAGAATCGTGGACGGGAAGAAATCGAGGGAATTGCTAGGGGAAATTGAAGCAGAAAATAAAATTCGTTTTAAGAAATATCGATTCGAGGATAAAGAAATTTGGTATCGAGATCTCGATCGAGGAGCGAGGCTGCAACCATCTTGATATACCCGTACTAACCACGTTAGATTAAGGATAGCAACGTGTAAAGGATGCCTGATACATTTTTTTACTGAGTGAAAAAAAAAATACGAAAAAGGAGAAAAAGAAGAAAAAAAAGCAGAGTGGGGGATATCAGCTTTATCTCGAACCATAGTAGTGTTAGGCGTGGAGGGGGTGGATGTTACCCCCTCGAATTTTCCGAAGTAACGAAAAAAATAAGTAAACGAGACGATCGACACGCTTCCTGCGTACAATTGAATTCTCGAAAATGAGAATTTTTATGTCGTTTCGAATTTCGAGTTTCGAAACGTCGAGCTTTATGTAAAAGCCACGACCTTTGCGTGACCAATGGCGTTTCGTCGTTGGTAAGATGGAAAACATACTCACACACACACATGAACTATTACGACGATACTTATTAATGTAAATGGTTTTTCATTACTATATTATAGATGTTACTTAATAATATATTTACAAATAATTAAGCGGAAATTTGGTGGTTTTATTTGCATCCTTTTCTGAGTATTTTTGTTGTTACCTCTAAACAATTTTCGTCATCTATAATTCAGTTTCTATTTGTTATTAACGCGAAATCGTGTCATTTATGATACAATTTCTAACTGAAATCTGATATTGCGAATGAAATGTAATAATATTTATCTTGTTCCTAATAACAAAAATCTGTGGCAATTATTTTTTGAATTTCCTTATTATAATCGGTTTTCAGTTCATTTAGATATATTATATGACTTAGGTAATTTATTACTTAACTATTTGAGGCATATTATCTTAAGGACAGGGTTCCATTGTATTTTAAATACCGCGCTGGAAAAGCACTTGCGAAGGTGAGTCAAAGTGGCGGCGCCACCGTATGGACGCGGAAGAAATGGCCGACCTAGCGGTGACAAGATCACTTCGCAACTTTATGAAACGCTCGATGGCCTACCTTGGTGAATTTGGTGAATCTTTTTCAGGTTTCGAGTTGAACGAATGTGAAGAAATCAGCTCTTGTTTAGTTGAAACATAATTTTGAAACATATAGTAAAACCATTCATGAATATTTCATTCGAATTACAAACATTATTTTTCATAAGAAAATAAGAAATAAATTTAATTTCTTCTTTTTGTTCTATTATTTTTGTTTCAATAAATATATTACTTTATTCTTCAGACTTTTGTATTTTGTTTTATAATATTACACTTCTTGTTGGTTCCTGTACTTTGTGGAATTATTTTTTGAATTACAATATCAGTAATAAATGTTCGTCAATTATTTTTCAATTCGAATGGAAACTAGACCAGAATAATAATCACTATTAAAAATATAACTACTAATAATAATTACGATTAAGAATGACAGCACAAGATTCGAACTCTACCTGTTTACTTTTTAATCCGAACTTAATCTCAATCCCAACTTTCTTTACAACACTCTAATTAATTAAAAATAATTCTTACTATCCCAAATGTCAGTTTTTGATTATACAAAATCATTAGTCAAACTAGGGAATAATACCATAATAATATGGAATAATAAGAGGAATAATAATAGGGAAGAATAAGAGGACCAAGTATGAATAATAAAAGGGGCAACAAAGGAAGCTGAAGAAGAAGTTCCGACAATAAATATGTTTTATTACACATATATCTCGTACGAGGGTTACACGATATTAATACATGTTCATTTAACTGTCCAGCAATCAAACACGTTGTATTCAGTTTTCATTTCATCTTTTTTTTTTCTTTTTTTTTCATTTCTTTTGTTACTTCTATTTTGTCTCTCGCGATCATCAGCGTCTTATCGTCGTGACCATGTTGCTTGATACACGTCATCGTCATCACCATTGTCGATCGGTCGTAAAGTTAACTATACAATAAAAAGCACACATATCGTCTGATGAAAATCATCATGGCCGCGGTTGTCACTTGTACACATTAAAACATCGTCATTAGTCACGAGAGGAAGCTTACTATAGGGCAATATTATCGACTTGGTTCAACAGAAACCATAAAAAACCATTGTAAAGAAAAAACTATATAATTAAATCTATATCGGGGCACAGACAAACGGAGAAAAGGGGAAATCGAAAAATCATACATATATTCTGTTTTTTTTTTTTTCTTTTTCGTGTGTGTGATCCTATTTTTCCTGTCGTTCGATCGGTGGTTCTCGCTCGAATCTCTCGATCTCCTCTTTCGAATCCATATTATCGAGCGGAACTCTCGCGATTCATCAAAGGATTCCAAATGGAACAGCGTCGTGGCCGGTTTGTTTCGTTTATTTCTCGCCATTTTTTTCGCGTTTAACCGTTT
>NW_016909634.1:1545590-1654601 GCF_001483705.2 Eufriesea mexicana
AGTTTGTTTCGATTAATTCTCGTCATCTTCTTCGCGGTTAAACGTTTAATTATCATTAATTACCTTGTCGCTTACGCCCTAGAGAAGATTCGCTGGTTTTATCTTTTTTTTCCTTTTTTTTTCTTTTTGTTTCTTTTCATTTATAGGTTAATTCCTCAGCTTAATATCTAGTCGTGTACTCGTAGCCTTACATAATTACTCTTAATGATCTAAGCTTGGTGGCCAGCACCAAAAACACTCACTAGATTCACTGCCTACGGACACAGATACGGGTATCGCCTCTTTCTCGAGCAAGCCACGCGCGTCGGCCATTTTTTCAGCCTAGGTGGCGCCATCTTCTCATCGCCGATTTCGCTGAGAAATCGTGTAACGCTTGTCGAAAGTTCGTTAAAGGGGCCGATTCTCGTCGTTTCAATAATTTCATAAATTTTTATTCAGTTCGTGTATAAAAAAGGAAAATAAAAGTATCGTAGAAAACGCAAGGTCCGAGCGGATTTTACAAAGTACATCCCGATAAATTACGATGCTTCGAGAAAGAGAGCGAGAGAATCGACGCTCGACCATCGCAGACAATGATAGATCGCGACTTCCGACTTGAACTCGAGCATCGATCCTTGAGTTTGAGCGATTCACAGACATCCAAGCGAGAGAGTACTTTGTATTTCATTATCTCGATATTCTTTTTTTTTTTGACGTTTTCTCAGAGTTTTTTTTTTGTTTTCTTTTTGGCTCTTAGTCTCATTTCGTTAACACATCGATCTGCAAGGACCTAACTAATTATTTCTCCACTTCCATGTCCCCTAAAGTAATCTACCATCGCTAGAAGCCAAAACGCGCGATGATTTTCTCGCTGCTTGTTCATATATTTTTTTTTTTTTATCCGTTTTCACTTTTACTTATTCGCTTATTTTGGATGAAGAAGAAAAAACGAGGTTCGATCCTTCGGTTCGTTTCTCGAACGACAAAGTGACTAACATTAATCTTTGGTTAAAAACAATCGCGTTTTGTTTTCATGTGTATACATGTACGCATGAGTTTGTGTATATGTGTATGTGTGTGTATGAACGCGAAAAGAAAGCTTCTGGACCATTGGCCTACGTTAATTTCAATGTAAACTTAAAATAAAGGCCAGCCTTCTATGTTAAAATTAACCGTTTAGCGCATTATATTAAAATTAATCCGTTCACCCGCTCAGTGGCGCCATCTGCGTTCGCCAATAAGACAAAGCGCAAAATCTTTCGTCTCTCCTCGTTCTCACACAACATCCTCTACGAGCTCTAGTCAGCGAGCATGAATACGAAGTCTTACGATTAGGGATAGGCTTAGTCCTAGACGATATTAGGTAGCTGTCGAGGTGTGATTATCGGAGAACCAAGGATGAACGTGGAAAGCGCGACGACTAGTGCTCTCTAGTGGTCTTCCGTTCGGTATCTAGCCCCTGACCCTCCTCATCGATCGTGCTACCTTCATTCTTCTATATATTCCATTACCCAACCTCAATTCCTTGTTTATCATAGCCTCTAACTACTCTGGACAAAAAATACGATCCAGCTCGAAACATGCAATATAGAGATTCAGTCTGTCCACTGATCAATCGAGGGTCAGCTGGCTGCGCAGAAGATCCTTCGAATCATTGGAATATTGCGGTCTTGGCCGCTTGTACCGTGTAATTGATATGTCAAGATAGGATCCTATCACTGGCGAGATGAGATTTGCTGCGTTTCCTCGTGTCGCGTTGGTTTTCATTTTCTCTTTCTATATTACAATAATAAAGGGGACCCCGTGAAAACAGGTCTTCACTGACCGGTCCGCCTGGGTAGTGTACAGGTACTTGGTGAAGAGATTCGTGCCCTCCATTCGAGCCAGGGACGCGTCAATTTGGAGCCGATCGAACGACGACAGGGGGAAGGGAGAAAAGCAACAATGGTAACGACGACGATGCTCCTCTTTCTCTCTGCAGAGGATGGTCCACCGTGGACGCTGTCGTTACGCCTCGAGCCAGCCGAGGTGCAACGATTTGGGACCGTTGCTCGTTGCTGAGACCCGCATCAGCGTTGGAGCAAACAATCGCGTCAATGGCTGTCCTCCTTCCGAACTTCTTCCTGACTGATCTTGCGCTCGTTGACGCGTCAGAAAAGACCCTTCCCATTGGTCTGAACTAGCGGCGACTAGACGTTCCTTTCTGTTACTTTCTCTTTCTCTTTGACTCCTTACTCTCTTTGCCTATCTCTCGTGCTCAGACGAGACTTGTTCCACCGTTCCGGGGAGTGGAGCTTGGCCAAAAGGTCAATAGGTCGACACAAAGAGACCTGGCCAGCAGCAGCGAACTAGCTGTCACTGACGTACACGCCACCAGGTCTGCTGCACCTTCTCGTGGAGCTTCCTGCAAATACCCGCGAGCCTCCGTCACATTCCAGCCTCTGCGGCGTTCTCCTCCGTCTCACCGCCCCCTTCCTCGCTTGGCAAGGTCGTTTTCGCCGCTCCACCTGTGTCCCCCGTTTCTGTTGCTTCGCCTGTCTCATCGCCCTCTTCCAGTGTCACCTGAACAAGAAATAAGTTGATCAATTAAAGTCTCAGTTGCGTTGCACAACGCATTCTCACTGGGCTTAAATTTCGACTAACACGAAGATATTGAAGAAGTAGCAACATTTCGCTTGAAACGATTGCTTTAATGAAAACAAAATAACTTCTCGATGATGTTTAGATTTATTGATGTAAATTTCACGAGATTCAATGATCAAAACATAAGGAACTAGGGAGTTTGAACTCTGCCCTCTAGCGTTTAAGAAACGAACTTCAAGCGACTCTTACCTGGAAGTGTATTCTATCAGACTGCTGCTCGTTCCCTTGCTGTTGCTGTTGCTGTTGATCGTCGGACGGTGGTGACGGAGGAATCATTGATTGATACCAGTCTCGATTCTCCTCCAACGTATCCAGAATATCCTGGGCGTCTGGGTGTACCAGGTCCGCCCAAGTTTCCCAGAGAGGATGAACAATGTAATCAATGAAGCCGACCTGCGACTTCTCGACGGTGGCACTGTGCCTGTCACACATGGGGCTGATATCCATGTTCTGCTCGCGTTCCCGATCTCCTTGGAGGAAGAACTCCTCCATTAACAGACCTACCCATCGTCGGTACAGTGGCAATGGTTTCGTAGGATTGGACAGGTCAGCACAGTGCACCAGATTCTCTAGGACTTGAATCCGGTCGGTGTAGTTGTCTAACAGAAGCACACCAGAGCCTGCCACCTTCTTCGTCTCAACCATAGTCTTCAAATCAGCTAACAGAGACATATGCTTAGACATGTCCGTGGATAAGACCATGTCAATGACCATTTTCCTCAACGTCTGACGTTGCTTCTTCGTCATGTTGACGAAAATGTCGCAGCCCTCGTTCTGAAGCAGTTTGAACGCCACTGCCAAGTGGTGGTTCTCCAAAACAGACTCATCATTGTACATCAGAGCAAGCTCAGAGCCTGAAAAGATATTGGTCTATTAGATCAGAGATAAAATGCAGGAATGAACTTATTTAAAAGCATCATATTAGATGTATTGCAACAAGATTCCATTTAACCAACGATAAAGAGACATAGGTTAGATAAATACGTACTCGAATTGATAAGGAACTGGTTGGTGAGTCCAGGATGGTCCACGTCATGAATGGTGGCTGCGAACAGAGCCGCCGTGATTTCCAATGGCGTGAACACGGACTGTAATCAGAAGAACGACTTTTATTAGCTAACATATACGAGTTAATGTTAAGATCATGACTCCAAACCCAAGAAAGTGCCAATTAACATGAATCCCAAACACAGTCAGGAAACGCAACAAATTCTCAGCAGCTAAAGAATCTTTAATTGAAACACGTTTCCTAGAGACGAAGGAGAACTATGTTGTTGTCAGTGACACGTTTTGGGTTGCGAAACTATCAACGTTGACTGAATGTATATTAACCTCAAGTGCGGGCGTGTTGAGCAGAGTGTGGGTGGACTGGGTCACATCGGCCGCGTGCAAACTGTTGTGGAAAGGATTGTCCTTGACGTAGTGATCTTCGAGGGTCATCATGAAGGTCACAAAGGTCTTGGGCGGTATGGCCAGCGATTTGAGCAGATCCCGGGTTTGGAAGGCTGTGTACGCTACGCAGGTCAGCGGTCTGTTGCTGCTCAACTCGCCTATCCTGAAGATGTCGATGCCCCACTTGTCGATGTCTGATAGAAGCTGTAGTATACAAAGGTTAATTTATAATAAAAATCCAAATTTTAATCATTTTCTCTCGTAACATTTTTCTATACAATAAAGAGAAATAATATTTCCTGTGACAAATTAGGTTAATTGAGAGTGGATTACTGTAATTTATTCGATTCATAAATTTAGGCAATTGTTAGTATAGTGGTGATGCATTTGACAATAGAAGTACTTATTTTACTATGTCATAAATAACTAAATAAATAGTTTCTGCTATTCCCATCTTTTCCAATTCTAACCTAAAAATCGAAAGTTCTTTGTGAATATAACCTATGAGATCCTTAATTGTAAATTCGAAAAAATCTGTCAAAGTCATAGAAAATTCATTCCATATTTTCTAATTTTAGATGAAATCATTTTGTTTATAGTTTATAGTACCTCATATGTCCAAAAGTTTGTAAGACGTTTTATTTCTTCGAGATACGACAATTTTCTTTTGTTAGTTGGCCAGACTGATTGATCTTTTAGACAGTTTTTTGGAGGTTAAGAATTGATCCTGCAAATAATCACTTAGCACTGGGTCGCGATTTTAGAATGTTCTTGAATGGAAAGTCCATCGTTAACATTCATTAACACGATTAGTATCAAACTTCAGCGCGTTAATGCATAAGTCACGTATACAGCCGAAACTAAAAATTTTACATTCATTCCACTTCAAACTCGCTTAAATAACTTACCCTACTATACGTATAATGCAACAATTATGACCACATTAATTGAATCTGCCAACACCTCCAAGTGCAAAATTTACTTCAAAATGTTGAAACACGTATAAAATTAAATAAATATAATAAATTATACATTTACGATGTTCAAAAATAATAGAATCATTGTACATGTCCAACCCTTGAATAACCCTAACCTCAACGCAAATAACCTTTCGAAAATATTTAATTGACAGATGCTGAATTTCTTTACACGGCTATCGACCAAAAGCCGTAAAATAAATTGATCGGTCATAATACTCCAATTGAAAACTGTTTATTACGGTTAAAATGAGATAAATTTTGCTGCAGACATTTTGCAGGACCTCAGGATTAGCTCAAACATTCCATGAAACGTTCTAGCCCCGTTTCATGTAAACAAACAAACGCTGCCCCATGTTGCGGGCCAAATAAGGAGTTGGAAGCCATTTCGCGACTCTGAATCAGAACGCGTAGGCTTGTGAGCGATTTTAAGACCTCGAAAGGCGTATTCTCCCGGAACCCTGTGGTCTCAGGAAGCACCTCATTAGCATACAAAGCGGTAGACGCAGATTATGTGAAAGTCATAGCTCCTCTGCCATCGGGAAAGAGGATTTGCATCGGTTACACGTGACTTTGAAATGATATTCTCTCATCGAGTGTCCCATGGGCAAATCCTTGATTAAAAGTTGGATTTCGAATCGACGCCGAGTTAACCTCGAGAGTGATTCTAAGAAACGCGGAATTCAATCGATTGGAGGATTATTTGCGATGATCGACAAGATTGATTGGCGCCGAATTGATTCTGTGAATGAAAAACGAAGGTCAAATGCAAGAGTCAACGGAAGTAGCAAGATCGTGGCTCCCAAATTAGGAGGTCCCAGTTGGCTTGCATGGAATTTTTCGTGAGCATCTCTCTTCGATCACTCGGGAATTTAAAATAAAAATGGTCAAAGGTTAGTACCAAGAAGCGTAAAATATCGAT
Organism: Eufriesea mexicana; assembly: GCF_001483705.2. Lineage (NCBI taxonomy): Eukaryota > Metazoa > Arthropoda > Insecta > Hymenoptera > Apidae > Eufriesea > Eufriesea mexicana. Next base: position 1,551,504 of record NW_016909634.1, read on the forward strand.
TCACCGGAGTTAGAAATTATTTGGGGGCAAAGTCGAATTCTATCGCTTCGAAAATAAACTAGAATCTACATATGTAAATAAACCAGAATTATGGCCCAACTGTACTCAGAATCGAACTCTTAAAATCGTTAACAAGATGCAGAACAAATAATCGATTTCACACAGATTGAAATTGGACACAAAACTTTCTCGTCCGAAAATAAAAATTCACTGCTAAATTACTAACGTAATAAAAAGAAAAAGAAGAATCACTACAAAAATATTCAGGAAAAACGTCAAAACCGAAAGAAAAGAGAGTGCAAAGGATACAAAAATTGTTTCAAAGCTGTGAGAAATAAAATATCCTTATTTCCACTAGAGTATAAGAAAAGTTACTATAATACGTCACGTGATCCAATCTCGTGCCAGCCATTTCTCGCAATGCCTTGTAAATTATAATTAAATTAAGGTGAAAATGATGATAATGATAATGATAAGGTATTCGTGAAATTGGGTTATAGTAAGCTAGTGACCTCGTCCCAAATTTTTCGACAATGTACGCGTGCGACTCGTGCAGATGATCGTAAACATAGGCGCCATTGGCCTTTCGAACAATCGATGTCTATTATCAGTCTCGCTATAGATCACGTACGCTGTACATGGCGACGCAAATAGATTTCTGCTAGGACAGGGGTGTTGGGGTACCTCGTTCCACTTTATGACTTTCTGTAGATTGCATTCTTTTTCCTGAATTTATTGGACTGCAGCTCTTATGTGTGAATTATGGTTTCATATGTTGGCATTAACATGTCTACTGCGTACACACTGAATCCTTTCAACGCGCAATTTTACAGTATCTATATGATATAATTTGGAGCTCATTAGTTTATTCGAATAGATTAGTATTTCTTATTCGTCTCTTATTTATTCATTGATCGAGAAAGAAAATTACTTATTTGTTACTTTTAGGTTACTTTGTTGCTTCCCATCTTCGGTATTTATTTTTTAAAATTTCTAAGATTGAACAAAATTAATTTAATTTATTCGCAATTTACTATTAATTTTAGACAATTGATAAAAGATAATATTGTTGGTTTGAGTAACGAATAAATAAATTTTTCTATTATTCTTTAATTTTTTTCATTGCAAAGATCATGATCTTAACATTATTGAGAATTAATAATTAAATGATTCCATGTATCACACATTTGAGAAAGAAATAAGTAGTGAATGTTAATAATGTGGTTTGTCAAAATTATTTCATGGAACGGACTCTAAAATCACATAAAACGATCACGTATTCATGTTTACCAATTTACAGCTAATGTTTACCCTGATTCAGAACACAGACCACTATAAACCACAAAAGATTCAAAAATTTCCCAAATGACCCATCGATTACGTATTTAGAAACGGATTTTCCTTGAAAACCTCATCGTAACCGGTTAACGTTCATTTCCCTGTTCTATACCCGTCTTTTGCCTTCTGCTTGCCGTGTTAATTGGGAAACAAGGTAAATATTTAACAGTCGGGGCCATTGTTCGCGAGACTGGAAATTTCCTAAACGAGATTTTCAAAGCTCCTTGTAAAACTTATGTTAATAGACACGTACGACGTGATAAGGATAAGGATGTAGGGAACAAAAGGAATCAAGAATGATTTGATGTAATTTTCATTATACTTTGCAGCAAAATATTTTCACTATACTTTGTAGTTCAAAAAGTTTCCCTAGTTTATTATTACTACATTGGTAATTTGAAAAGGCATTATGCATTAATTATTCTGAAGCATTTATTGTAATAAAACTTTCCAAATTGATACATTTATTGAAACTGATATCAATCAAAATATGATGCATTAATTTTTACACTAATCAAGTATGTTTGAAGAAGTATTTGCAAGCATCGAATGGTCATTTCTCAGAATAATTCTCAGAATTTTTGTATATTAATGCACCACTGAAAGGTGAGGACCTGTTTTGATTTATCTACTACGTAACACTTTTATTAAAAGCAGAACTTATTACTATGTAAATGAAATATCCATACAGTCATAAGTAAATCCAGCCAAGAAGAAAGAAATGGGAGAAATTAGATTACAAAGGACTATGTATATTTGATCTTATAAAAAGTCTCAAGGCCTTTCTAGTATATAAGTGTGGTAAGTGTATGCAGTAAAATATTCAACAGAAAGAAATAATACTCTACAGCTGTGAAATGGATATAAACAAGGAAGTAGACTACCCAGTACATGTGGAATGTCAACAGAATAGACTGAGACATCTTTAAACCGTGTCAGAGATTACACGTGTTCCTGACTGGTGTCTAGCATGATTAATAATTAGACAACGGCGAGGGATTAGCCGTGAAACCAGCAGGAGAGTAGAACTGAGTAGTATATAGCGAACTACGTGATCCGATTGCGGTCTGGAGACTGTAAAGACCAAAACATAATGACTGTGCCTTGTGAAAATTTAATCAAAGTGGACTTACAGACACTTTTAAAAATCATGGTCGAGGATTATGAGGAATGCGGCATTTGTGCCTTCAATTATAAGGACCTTAAGAAAGAGGAATGGTTATAATGAGTTATAAATGGTTATAATAGGTTATAATAGGTAGTGATACTTTAAAAATCACTAAAAAGGTATTGAGTGCAATTATAATATCCATCATGTTGTTAAATGTGTTATGATACTATAGACTTATACATTTGAAAATGATTTAAATTGTGGGTTTAAAAATTTATTGGAGATTGAATATAATTAGGACATGCTGTATGTTGTAAAATGTGTTAGGATATACTTATACGTATTTTAATACAATTTGAATTGTAAATTTAAAAATAAATAGAAAGGTGTTGATTAGAACATTCTATATGTAACTAAGTATATTAGAATACTGTTCTAGTTTCATTTCAATTGTCTACTTGAAAATTGGTAGAAGGTTATTTCATATAATTGGTAAACTCTGTATATTGTTAAGAAGTACACTGTATGCAAAGTACATTATATTACTAGGAAATAGTTACATATTATTTCATAATCATTAATGACTTATTAAGCAATGGAGAAGGAATGGGATTTTGAAATATGTCTGTAAGTTTCATACTAGGTACGGTAGACTATATGATTAAATTGTATATTAAATTATACATTAGAATCTTCTGATTACAAGAGTTATAGGATACAATGAATTATACCTACTATATAATACTGGGATTACATAACAATCATTAGATAACTGTTAGATCTTGTGAAATAAGGAATACGGTACAATTATTTGACACCTGTTAAAGGATTACCTGTGTTACTGAAATTCTAAACAATTAAAAGTGCAATTCTCTTGAAACTATCTGATAAATACTAAACATGAAACAAGATCAATGATCATTATAAAATAATATTAAATTATACTAGTGTTACATTCCTAACGCAGTACAAAGAATAAAATCCACAATATTCAGCTGCACAATGAAACTTCTTTTAAAGTGAAACTATTAATCAGTTACTAACAACCAATTTAATAATCAATAATAATTTACACGATTTATTGATTTACATAACTTTGTAACATTCAACAAAAGAAAAACAAGTTATTTTTAAAGCAGTTTCTTATGCGATTTTCACGTCTTACAATTAGACTTTGAAACCGGTTGTGCAAGTGTTTTGAACGAATGCGACACTTGCCAGGAGACACTGAATTCGTAATCGAGGCCTTTTCAATGAGTAGAAAGTGTAGGATACCGTTAATTAATTTCGCTTTCGCGATTCTGTTTCGCATTCTGGGAACCACTTATGTAATTCCAATGAATCATTTGCAAGGGTGTTATTCAACGGTACAGATCATTATCAATGGCATGACTAATTCACAGGACCCTAACGAATGTAAAGAGCTTCTCAGAAGGGTTTCAGAGAATGTCTCCTCAAATAGAATCTAAATATAAAAAAATTTTAATTACCAAATGTTAAAACATATTTCCTATTCATTCAATCATTTTTTAAAACAAATTTATAAAATTACTATTATTGTACATAAATAGTTACAAAAATGTGTATAAAAATTTGCAAGTGTGTAATAAGAATTTTTTAATACATCACCACCATGATCCCTAAAGTACCCTGGTCAATTTTTCTCACTGATCAATGTCAGTAATAGAACCACTCTCTATTAAGACACGTTCGTTGGTCTATTTTCTAGTCTGTTGAAGTTTGGATGGTTTTAAAGCAAACAAAATCCTACCTTGCCGAGTTCCTCCTCATGGGGCGTCTCCACACCATGAAGCGGCACACGTTCCCCAGTGAAGCTATTCGTGTGCGTGAGGGGCCGTTTCACGCCGCTTATGTGGGACATTGCGGCCGGGCCTCTCTGTGCCCGGTCCTTCTTCTTCGCCGCCCTTGCATCCGCACTTCCGGCAGCTGTAACCGCATCCTCGATCCGCAGGGAGGGTAAGTCCAACTCCTGTTGCTTGTCTATGGATGGAAACAAATGAATTCGTTAGACTAGTTACAGGAAAATCGATAAAAATTATCTAGCATAGAAAATATTGCACTACATCATTTACACAGAAATACTGACACTAAATCTACCACGCTTCAAATTTTTAACTATTATATATTTAATTATTAACTATTTTTCAACTTTTGATTTAAAATAACTTTGACCATTTGCCTACATGACTTGTCTTTTAGTGAACGTATAGTCAATTTTTTGATATTTCCTCTTATTCCATTCTTTTATTTTTCTTATTTCAAGATTCATCGTCCCCCTTTTCATCCATTGACAATTTAACAAGTCGTGGTAGGTTTAGTGTCAATTATAAAATTCGAAAAAGGAAAATTGTATCCTGATATTAAATAAAATTGGAACCTGATTGTGTAAGGAATATAAAAGATTCTTTGTTGAGAAGTAACATTTGATATAAATGGAAATTTAAACAGATTTAACTAAAAATTATTTTTATTAAGTAGAGTCAGACAGATTTTGTTTTTAATTTTCAATTTCTTTCTCTTTAAAACTGTGATTTGTGATTACCACACACTGTCTTCTCGTCCTTTCATTTTTTCTTTTTATTCATTCAGTCACTTTCACCTTATGTAATATTAAAATAGATATATCCGGTCTCATACAGCGATTAATTTGTAAATATTCTTTTCCAAGTATATTCAAATCACCAATATGCGATATACAATTATAACAATACCAATATACCTATATTAAAATGGCTAATGACGCGATTAACATAATTACATAATAATTAATAAATAATATTCAATTTATTCTACACGATGAAATAGTGAATGACGAGAAATGTTGAATTATTTTATACCAAATTAATACTTAAATAATTATTTCCAAGGTTTATATGAAACAATTACTTCAAAGAACAATAATTCTAGTACCCGACAATCAATATACTAAATAAAGAGGTCATTATATTCAAGAGCACAGATTACAGCTAGTTACACCATACAACTTTTTAATTTATTCATCTATTTGCCAACGGTACTTTTCTTTTTTTTTCTAAGATATGAAAAAAGAACCTTAAGCCGCGTTTGAATCGACACAGAAGGCTGCGTAAACAAGAAACCGATTCCTCGTTCCACGAGCAAACAGGAATCAGCGCGAGACAAAGAGAGCAAAACGGGATGAATGATCGTGAAACACGTGTGCATTTACGGAGTTTCAAGGGCTCTTAATGCGTAAGAGTCTACGTTACTCTCATTGTCCCTGATAAATCTGCTCCTGGCGTTGACCTCGACAAAATGTGCGAATTATCTTCTCTTTTCTTTCGTACACTTTTTCCCCCTTTTTTATAGTCTTACGTCTGTCTCGTACTTCGTTGCAAACAAAGAATCGAATTCCTTTCACTCCTCTCGACCGAATCAAAGTGTGGTTAGAAGAACAGGCTTGTGACGTTTGCACGCGGTTCAAGAAATTTGGACTTTGATAAACTCACCAAGGAAGGTGCTGCAGATGTACTCTGATATCTGGTTGCCGGATTTTGAGGATTCTGAGAAGTGGGACAGCTCCTTGTTCAGCATACGCTTGAACTGTAATCAAAAAAAGAAATGTGAATTAGTATCTTTGCTCTGTAGTATTAGATTAGTTTCAATAATTTAACAAGTAATAATAATACTTAAATAATCATTTAATCACCATTATTCAACGATTATAGTTATATAGTTAATAATTATATATATATGAAAATAGTAATATTAAAATTGGTAGCTTAATTTTTATAATTTATAGAATTTAGAATATTTCATTTTTAATGTTCATATTTTGATATTCCTCGAAATTAGACAGAAATTATTTATTGCAAACTTTCATCAAAAATTGAGACACCAAAATAAGCACAGTGAAATAAAGAATTCAATTCCTAAATTTTTCTATTAATTATTTAAGTTTAATACAACAGATAATACATCATATTCCTAAATCTAATCACTAGTGCCAGCTAGGACCACTGAATCCGTCAGAACCGATGAATTCAATAAAAATCAATTAATCCTTGTGGAATCCCTATTGTCAATGTCTTGTTGATCTAATTTTGCAAAAAGTAGTTTACAACTCATCGATTTTTATATTTAAATCGCAGGAACAAAGAAAGTCTCGGCTCGGTACTAACTATAACTATCCGCAAATCTGCATACGAAACAACTTCTCGATTCCCCAATTAGTAAACCTTGCATTCCAAGTCCTTGAAGGACAAGTCAAAGGAATTCATTCCCAGAAGAGACAAAAGGGTTGGTCGAGCTGTCCAATAAATGTGAATGCCACCAGATAAAAGCGATACGTACGTACATAACCTATATTCCCCTTAAGTCTCCCATTCCCCTAGCCCAGTCACTGATCACCCTGTCCCAATTTCTACTCATTCACCGAGTCACTAACGAATTTTTTACAGAAAGATAGACAATATCTCTGTCACGATCCTGAAACGAATCGTATAATGAAAAGCAACGAACACAGAGGAAGATAGAGACAGAAAGCAAGAGACCAAGATTCTTCATCCCTATTGGCTGAAAGCGCGCTATCTCTGTGAAATTTACAATATTTGCGTCTCGTGTGAAATTTCGACGCAGATAAACGACTGCATGTGGTAGACGTGAACGTCATCACGTACAATCTGTCGAAAATGGCGTGAAATTCGCAAACAGATTGCTCGCAGCGTTACTTGTGTATCGCGACGCGCGTTATCAGAGCTGGGTTGAGGCTTTGTGACAGCTGGTGAAAGGATTTCTTCTTTATCCACCACGATTACGCTGGATATGTCGATGCAAATGTGACGGAGAACGGCGGGAAAGGTGGACTGACCTGTTATCGAATTCAAGAAACGAAACGCACCTCGGATTTCTGTGTTTGCTTGTTCTGTTTTCCCAGCTGCCGCCTACTGCAAGTATGATAACGTGACTGGTGAATGAATTCCTCTATCTCATGATGCACATTAATGGGATACCGTCGTTAGGGCATATTCGAATGGCGTGATGAGGATTTACGATACTCGGTGAGAGTGATTTTCGTAGAATTAGATTTGGAGGATTTTTTAACGTCGCAACTGTGGACTCCTTAGTTCTGACACCTTTGGTTGCTTTATCGGGTAATTTATGAGTTGTTTAGTTATCACGCTTCTGGGTTCCAAAGTCTTCGCTTTTGTAAATATTAAGTCGATTCAAGTTTTGGGGATTTTGTATTTTGACCCCTTGGAAACATTTTTGTTCCGAATTGTGTATTCAGAGCTCGGTGAGGCCTTCTTTCTCGGTAAAATGGAGTTTTGTAAGTCCAGGTTCGAAATTTTTCTCAAATCTAACAATTTCTGGAATTCCTAAGCATCGTACTTACACCCCTAAACTTATAAATTTTCTACATCCTCGATATTGTAAATTTTTTAACGTTTTAATTCCTAATGTATTTCTCTTTCTGCTCTAATTACAGTAATTTCAAAATTTGTCACTTTTCTGTGATATTTAAATGATTTTCGAGAAACCTTGTGCGATGAACATTGCTGTATCTTCAATTTTCAGTCTCTTATTTGTTTACCGAATTTCCCAAGTCACTAATTTTTTAATTCCAAGTTATTTCTTTGTTTTCCTCGTACACCCTTCCTTTGATCCTAATGGATTCTAATTAACGGCAAGAAAACGATTTCAATTAATTTCAGATTCTGAGCTCAATACGAAAACAACATTTCTCAGGAAGTAATTAGGTCATCAAGTGCAAATTGCGCACTACAGATAATTGAACGACCTTTCTTTCGTACCTGGTCGATGTGTATCGGAAAAATACACATGGTTTATATGCATTAATACCGGTTTTCAAAAAGAAGAGGATCGTCTCATTAATCAATGTCATTGTAATGACCATAAATAAGTTAGTCTTGAATTACACGAAAAAAAAAGTATCACTGGTTGGCGAAGATTAGAGGAGCTTAATTTTATCAATTAACCATTTGAATTACGTCAAAAGTGCGTGGATAATATATAGCGATACCTTCGAAGGAAAAAAACTGCTCTGATTTCGATTTTGAAAGAAAAAAAGAAACAGCTGAAATCCGACTCGATGACTTTATATAAATAATCCAATTACATAATACAGAAATAATTTTAACACTTAACAAAGTTGTTACCGGTTAAATCACCGATAAGATTATCGATTATGGTTGATGGGATTAATCTTGTATGGATAATTTGTTAGGCAGGTTACGTCGCTTCTGTGATTGCCCGATAAAGAACGTAATCGAGTTCATCGATTCGCGATATCAGTCGTCGGGCTACGTCATCGATACATTATCGTGCGAATTTCTTTGTGAAGGTTGATAATAATTTATTCCTCTTTCTTAATACATGTGTACTTATAACGATCGCTCTGACGTTTGTTTTTAATATTACATAATCTTGAGATAGGTCAGAAACGAGTTACGTTTAGATGCTTGATGCTCAGTATGAAAGAAATTGCATTGCAATTTAACTTGCAGGATTTATGGTTAGAAAATTTTGATTAAAGAAAGATTTCAGGTTGGTAGCAATGTTTGGAACAGAGGAGACTTGAATCTGGTCTTTGTGTAATACTAATTCTAACACTTTTGTCCTTGTACAGTGCAAAGTATTTTAATATTAATATTTAGTAACTATGGTATGAATATATAATGTGATAAGTAAAGAATACATTGGCCTTTGTACTAGAGAATATATATTCCTATATGCAGTACAATTAAATTTTATTTGTAATACGTATAGCAACTTAATATTTTCTTCTACGTACTTAGTTTCAATGTAAAAATTCTTCATTCATAAGTACGAAAGGTATTCTTCAATTGGTTCACTTAAGCTTGAAATATTTCCCCAAATATTGACACGTTATTCACAGATGTTTATTTTACCAAAAACCTTGCAGACCTTCTACACCCAAAAAATAAAAATGCTCGCTTAATCTATCCACGCTTTGAGCTGTATAACAATATTTTGACACTGAATTAAAATAAAGTGCACAATATTTCAAGCAAACCTTTATAAACTTGGCAATGTGACAAATTACTTTAAACTAGTTTACTTTCTCTAATTATAGAATCATCTATTTCAAGTTCTCACAATTATCTTAAAAGGCAGAACCTGGATACGCTATACTTCTTCCAGCTATAAGACAATATAAATGCTTCATCCAAGGTATTCTATCTAAAAGTCATTTTTATTTCTAATTATAGCAGTACATAAATACTTCAACTAGGGAGCTTAACCTAAAACCGTACACTTTCTTCAATCATCCATATCCATAAATACTTGATTTAAAATAGCCAGTCTAAAAGCGGCCATTTCATTCAACTATAAAGCGATATAAATATTTGATCAGTGACATAAGTTTCTTGTCACATGGATCTATTTTCTAGGCTAATTATTCGAGTAAACCTGAAGGCATAACCCATCTGTCATCTATGATGACACAATCATAGAATGCGTCATGACAAACAACGTGATTCCTTAAATGTTCCTGGTAAATTCCCATAGAGGACTTCTTATCTTTTTAGTAGCCTAGCCTTTCTCGTATCTATAATCTGGCTACATTCAAAAATTTCTACGAATTTAGACAGTGGAAAATTACTGGATCATTGTGTAATGTGAAAATAATTTGTCGCAATAATTTATTCTCTTTATATAAGTAATGAAAATATAGTACCAATCAGAGGAACACAGAAGTCTCTTTACCTTTATTGTTATTGTGATTGCATTATTAATTTGAGATTTACTGTCACCTTAAAAATAAAGGTTAAGTTCATAGAAGATTCTATAATATAGTCACAATGCATATAATGGGAAATATAACATTGTAATGATTTGATATTATTTTCTGTTTTTCATATTATTTTTGTCATGACGGTTTGTAATAATTAGACAATGTTTGTAAATAAATTATTCGTGGAAACACGAAAGCAGAAAACATTCAAGAAAATAAATATTTCGCAATTCTGATATAAGTATGTAGCACCTGTTAATCTAATTATAAAAATTATTCACAATAATAATAATCAATATTGATTGAGTAAAAGATAGGCGAGTGTCCAAAAATAAAAGATAATCCAATTAGATTCATACGATAGATAGAGGGTGTCCAAAATAGGCTTAAAGTTCGAGTACTATATATGAAATTAATATAAAAATATATACTATTTAGAGTTATAAGTTTATTTTATCAATCGGATGACTTTTGATTTAATTATCCCATAATCGAGTACATTTTACTACATTTACGAACTATAAATTAATCACTGAATATATTTATTAAAAAAATATCGACAAATTAAGGAAACAACACAAAAATCGTTAATAATTTAAATCTTGCTCAGAATCATCAATATAATAAGAAATAAATGCGAACTCATTGTAAATTGTCATTTCTGATATAGTATCAATTTAAACAAATGGGATCACATAAAGACTAATGATAAATTACTATATATTATTTATTAACCATATAATTATTCATTAATTAATGTGTATCAATTGTTAGTTATTAAATAAGTATTCTGATTAAACGACCCCATGACACTTTTATCGTCGACATCCTGGATCTCGAGTAGATTGATAACGCTTATCACTTCATTCCCAAACACTTTCCTTCGATACCTCTTTCTTTAGATAAGTCGAGAACAATATTTGTACAAAAACCTTTGTTAAACAAATTAATCGATTCTTGTTTTACCTTTACGTTTCTTAACAGGTAACCTTTTTTAGACACATATCAAGAAAGGAAAATAAGAAAAAGGAGATACGGTAAATTTCAATCACGATTCATAAAATCTGAAAAGACACTTTATAAAGTTTCAATGAGTGACCTTAAAAATGAGTGGAATTTGACACAAAAGAATTTCGATATTTCATATATATTCATCTATATATACAAATTTTGGTATGGTCCAAGTACTCCTTATTCCATAATAAAATCCACAGTTCAATAAAGTCCTTCTAAGTTCAGAATTCACCGAGACTTCGAATGACTATCCTTAGATTGTAATCTCCATTTCGAAATTATTCAGATGTCCTTGAATTCTGTCCAAAATCCACAAATTCTACGCGGATTCCAAGCAAGAACAAAAGCATCGATGTGGAAGATTCGATCAATTATCGTCTCGTGGTGACGATATTTCTACCGGGAATCTCGAAATCGGGTTGAAGTAGCCGATCCTCAGGGCAGATACTCGAGTCGAGTGCCATTTTCCTTCGCGTGTGCGCCATTTCGTAGAAAAATTACGCGTCTGCAGGGCGAGTTCCCGCGATAACAGCGACGTGGCCGATAAAGGCGGGATCGAGAATCGCAAAACGCGAGATAGCCTAATCCGCGGCAATGTATTTTTGTAAACAAAGCAGATAAAGCGTCGCTGATATCTGATTGGAAAACAAGATTCAGTCAGGTTGCAGATAAATCGATCGCCCGGCTTTCGCAGGAAATTTTTCGGCTCGCGTAACCTGTTCCATTGAAAAAGTACACCGAGACGAAAGGATATTTCGAATGCAAATCCGCGATAATATGTTGCTCCATAGATTCTCCAAGAAATTTCCTGCATATCTCGCTTTTCACCTCCGTCTCCCTTTGTACTCGAATCTGTGACGTCAGAGAAAGATACGATCGTTATTCATCGTTCCTGGGATCATTGAATGATCGCGGCAGGAATTTTCATTCAGTAATTCCCTTCTGGCTATCGAGAATATTGTTTTTGTATCGTTTACGTATTAATTCTGTTCTTCGTATTATGCGATTGGGGATACTTCGAAGAAATTCGTAAGGGGGAATTGTGGCTTTCATAATCAAATGTTAAATGGATCATTGTTGTCTGGAATTATTGTTTTTATCTAGAATTTTTACCCTTTATCGGGAATATTTGATACTGCAGCAGTATAATATATAGGGTTAGTCTAGCCTAATATAGGGCACATAACATAACCTAAAAATGGGAATATTAATATTTTTGATAATATATTGGCAATATTAATATACCATACATACTAATTTTGTATAAAGAAACTAAAAACACAATCTATATCTATATCTGTATGGTATCTATACTATTACGTCTATATGTAAATGGATAACCTACTTATACTATAACATAATTGCGTATTGTGGTATGATAATATTTGTAATAATAATTACAATAAATCCCTTCATATATATAATATATATGCGTGTATATATCTGAAAATTAAAATTTTTGAAGGGAAATGCCAAATCTTATAATGAGACGTTCTGATTGGGGGATTGAGGTTAGGAATCGGAACGGGCATCGATGGATCGATTTTTCGCGCCACTTTGTCCCGGTTCCACGGCATTGAAGGACTTTAAGTCTCGTCAAGATATCGATCGCCCCGATGAGACATTAATCCGTGCTCGTCGAAGTGACATATGGTGGGATGATCGAGATTTCGATGATTATCAAATCTGCAACAATCGTGCGCCGAATTGGCGATACCTTCCTTTTATCGTGGAGAATAATCCATAGAAGCGGTTGTCAAATTTCGCTTTGGAAAATTTCCTGCACATAATTCTGGAATATTTTTATCGAATAAAAAAATGGACAAGAGCTGGTCATTGAAATTCGTTATTTTGAATAAGAGATAAATACCGTTTGCTTCTAAATCGATGCAATTTGGAATTTTATACACGATCTATCTGTTTTCACGAATTATCATTTTCTGATAATTCAATTTTTTTTTCATAAATCATCGTGGTATCGTATTTTTAAGCGAGATACGTTGTCCTATTAATACATATATGAAGTATAATCGTGAAATGAAGGTTTTGTGAAGCAGCATGGCCTTATCAGAAGACGGACCTTATGACGTGTAACATTTTATTATCTATAAAATGGTCATGGAAAATGATCTTGGAACGAAGTATCATTATAACGAGGTTTCGTCATCGAAGTCTTGTCACGAGGCTCGTTTAGGCAACGAGGTTTAAGAGATGAATTCAGTTGACAGTGTTATATTCAGAATATGCCGTTTGATCTTGCCAATAAGGATCAAGCAATAATTGCCATTAGAACCTATTTAAATTACTCTAAAATGAGATCCTCGACGGAATAAGTCTTTTTCTTTCCATCAGAAAGTGGCTAAGAGAATTTCAGACGTTATTTAAAGATGTAGTGAATGTGATAATTAAGTAAATGGTGAGAACCATCACCAGAAATCTTTCTAAATTAATTGATGAGATCAGTTGGAGCATTTAACTAATGATTTGTTAGAGTCCTCAAGAATAATTAGAAATTAAATCAAATAATCAGAAAATTGTCTTTGAATTAGTTGCATGAGTTAATATTTTTATATCATTGCTTTTCATGGAATTCTTAAAAGGTGATCAATTATTTGATCATCAATGAAGTTATCTTAAAATAAATATATAAAGACAATTTAAATTTAATGCCAAAAATCATCGTATCATCTTATCAGTGCAAAATTCTTAACAGTAATCCCAAAGTAAATCTAATCACTAGCACACCATCTGTGTAAATGTACTGTATACAAAATTAAAAAATCATCATATCATTATCTACTACGGGATCTCAACCAATCAGAGTCACACATCAGATTTAGGTTAAACCTTCATTTAAATACTATCACGTAATTTATAGAAGTTATCAAAGAGCAAGTCCAATTATCGATAAATTATCTTGCATGATTTTATACGTTATGCCTGTGTAACTTTTCCATCTAACGTCTTCATTCATTTGTCTACCACAGAATTTAAACAAAATCATTAGAAATCATTAGAAATCATTAGAAACACTATCCTCAGCACGTTATATAATACAGGGAATTATGAGAAAGATCGTATTCATTCATTAATGTATTATTATGGTGGTAATTAATATTATTTCATAGCAAATGTAATTTTCAAAAATCCACAGACATCAAATCTTATCTTAAAACACTCAACAAGCCATAAAATGCAAACAAGCCGTAAAAGGCTATATTTGATAGCTTTATCTCAATAAGCACAGCAGAGTCATAAAAAAATCATCAAAAATTAAATAGTAATCATGAAATACACAAGAGACACGAAGGAGATAGGCCCAAGTAGAATCATGACTGTAATAACCACTATGTTAAACATAAAATATTAAAAAATCAATAAAAATCGGAATCGGTAATAAAATAATTCAAGTACCACAAAAAGGAAGAAGGAAATACAGAATTAGTGCAATGGTACAATAATTTCTGAATCCCTCATCCCAGTAGTCACCATGGAACCCTAAAGTCACCAGAAGTCAAACCCTTAATCACTAGACCCCAAAATCATCATCAAACAACCTAAAAGTCTTCGTCTCAGCAGTTACTATAGATTCCCGTTTATAGCAAGTCCCGTTCAAAGAATCATCTTAGTCCATCCCAAGTACCCCAAGTGATCTAGAGGCTTCGAATTCCCCAAAACCCCCTGAAATGTTCCATTACCTGTACAGCTACGATGCTAGCCATGGCTGTCAGATCCGCCAGGGTCTTTAGGTAGTTAAAGTACCTCACGTACTCGTCCACGTTCCCCGTCGCAAACTCAGCGTCTGTCTGTTGGACCATGTTTCGTGTTCTGTGTTCACGAATATCACGAGATTTCACCAGTCTGAACACACCAGGCAACCTCCCTAACCGAGAACCAGAGACTCTCCGGTTGCTCGCGAAAATCCCTTCACTTTCACCTCTCTCTCTGTTGCTTCCTTTCGGTTCAACCTGTAGCAACTCTACTTTCTACCTCCACTAACAACTCTTGATGCCGGATTTCAAGTTACCGATGAAACTAAAACGACTCGGATGAAGGAAAAGGCACCAAAGTTGCTCACAGAGATTTCTCTTTCAGTTGCATTGACGCGACACTGTTGCGAGTAACACGTGTCGAATTAAACGATCAAACGATTCCCGATACACTGCGCCTCTGAGCACGTCTACGGACCGCATGGACGTCGCTCGACTGCTAAGCGTGGTCTACGTGCCTGATTCGCGGCCGCCAGCTTTTTATCTGGGACAAAGTTCTGCGTCTGTTGCGCACGACGGTGGGGGCAGAGCGTGCCCGACGTGCGAATCGCTCCAGCGGAAATCGCGAATAATGGCTGATGAGGTCCCGCGAGAGGAACCTCGCGATTGTCTTCCACCGGATTTAACCTTTTTGGCTAGAAGAGGTTATGTCGCGGGACCACGTGCCAGTGGCGCTGCGCTGCGTCACGTGACTCCTTTCTAGGTTGCCTTTTCGGTGCTGGTACGGACTTTTCGTTGCGATAGATGGCGATGATCTTTGACGAAGAGGAAATTCCACTCTTCTCTACTTTCTTTTTGTCTTTTCTTCTTCTTCTTTCCTTTTTTGTATTTTTAGCGCGGTAAGTGATTCTCTGAGCTCAGGCGCCATTATGATGCCATTTTTGTTTTCTTTTTTTTCGGTTTAGTAGGAATGCTTTGGCACTATTTTTTCTATTATTTGGTTTCGAGATACCAGGTATATTCTTTATTTTGGGCACCGCGTGTCATTAGAGTGGCTTTTGGGAACACGTGTCCTCCTCGATTCTAATGAGGAAGTTCTCGCCCGGTTCTCTTTCGTGTTTTAGAATATCGTAATATTGCTTATTTTAGGTTCCATGTGTTGTTACAACGAATTTCATATAAATAGTTTTCCGAGACTAAATGTCATTATGGTACGATTTGTTTTATTCTCGTTGGAATGTCTTCTCGTTCCTTTTGTTCTACTTCTTCGTGTCAGAGGCACTGAAATACCTTTTATTTCGGACATCACGTGTCGTCACGATGAGATAACGATTTTTGGATAAATTATCTGAGACCAAATATCATTGTGATACCATTTTCTTTGTTTTGGGAGGGATGTCTCCTTGTGTCTTTTGTTTTAGGTACCACGTTTCGTTACAGCGAATTTCACATCAATCCTTATATAGGACCAAGTGATATTGTGACTTCTTCGATCCTGAGTAACGTCTAAAAACGTCTACTTGATCATATTCGAAGCGATGAGGTGCTTTCAGATTTAAGTATTATAAACGATCATTAGAATTCATACTGTGGTTAGAGTACCGCAATTCCGTGACAATGGGTTATTCGATAAATTGTTTCGCAAAGGGTGTGGCAATAGAATGTGGCCTCTTTCAAAGAGTTGTTACGAGACGTATAGGTTAAATTTGAATGAATGATAGTCTTATTTTAGAGATTAGATAGCGCGATATAGTAACGGATGCTAAATATGTGAAAGATAATTAATTAATATAGCAAGATTATTTGCGTATCAAGTAATTACTTTAATTACAATTGATAACAATAGATATTAATTTGTAAATAAACATAAAACATAAAATAAGATTAATAATAATATAGTTAGAATAATGTATGAAAGTTCAACAGAGATCAATTGGAACTATTGCTATAAAAAGAGAATTATATAACCATTCTTTCATTCATTCAACTATAAGAATAATTCTATAGAATAAATTATATCCATAGAATTTGTAAATCTTTCTTGAAATTTAGAAATTCAAAATTCTTTCAAATATTGGAAGTTACAAATTCTGCAATTTAATTATGAAATATCAAATTCTTGACTAATTATGAAGATACCATCCAGTTAACTCATAAAATACTCTCACTTTCATTTAGGATCATGAACTCAATTTTTCAATTGCCTTCTTAAATAGAAGTAACAAAATTAAAATTCAATTTCCTATGATTTTCCTATGATTTGCAAAACAAAGTTAAGGATTTATAAAGCTGAAGAGATGATCAGTCATAATTTTGTCCTGGAAATAATCTACATTGCAATTTACATGCAATTGTACTGATAAGGAGCGAATTGGGACCAAGAAAATTGAACCATAATTCGCCCCAGATATTTTATTCTTGAGTCCAAATTCTCGTGAGCAAAAATCTTGGCAAATGCAGCCCTAAAGCTATCAGGTAGCCCTCGATTTTCAATGACAACGTCTTTACATGTAATCTCTAATATTAGTAATAGCTAGAAGCAGGATAATAATAGTGAAGAAGAGCAAACGCTTCTTGCGTATATTTTCGGATATTGTTCTTAGCGTGAGAGATTCGCCTGCACGCATACACGCGAGTTTAAAGGGAATCTCGTCAATTCGCATTATCTCTGATCCCTGTTACAATTTTTGGAAGAACGGATACCTCGAATACGTATTCTTTGTTGAGAAATTTCCCGTCAAAACAATTTCGGTCAGAAATATACATGTATATATTTGAATATGTAGAACGAAACCGTTCTTTCATTGCTTGCTATATACATAAGCAAAATTTACATAAATAAAATTCTACAGATTGTCGCAGAAATTTCTTTTCTAATAAACATAGAAGTTATGGTTGCAATTTTCTGTCATTTATATTTATATCCATTTTTAAATTTGTATTACTTAAAGGAACTTAATGACTTGTTAGTCTAAGCAAGTTGGACTTTAATTTTTTATTCTGTAAGAATTGGCGATGATTAAGAGAATTTTAGGAAACTTTTGTTATATTTAAGTAATTTAGGAAATAATGGTATTTAATTATGAAGTAAATTACACTAAATTATTTTGCGAGCTATAAAATAGCAATTTTCATTCGAAATTTTATAAAAGTTTATAAATCTTCAATTTTTATGGAAATTTATTTTAAAAATTTATAACTTAGCGATTTTTATATTAAAATTTAAAAATTTAATTTAAATTCAACGATTTCAGTAATATGTATCTTAATACGTTTTTTGAAACAATAAAAAGTGGCATGAATTGATGAACAAAAATTACAATTTGCATTATTTAATATAACGTAAAATGTTATATATTGTAAGATATATGTTACAATATCGTATAAATCCATGAATAAAAATATTGCATATTTCTTTAAAATTATAAAAATTTAATTTAAATTCAACGATTTCAATATGTACCTCAATACGTTTTGTAAAACAATAAAAGCTCGTATTATTTAATATAATGTAAAATGTTATTTATTGTAAGATATATGTTATAATATCGTATAAATCCATGAATAAAAATATTACACATTTTTTAAAAAACACCTTGCAGAAATGAAATGTTCATAATGACTTTTATGTATATATATACCTTTATAACTTTATATAACTTTCATAATATTATGAAAAAAAGGCAATAAAATAAAAATTGAAATGCAAATAACTGAAACGTCATCATGTTTAATACCCTAAAATGTTCTCACCTTAATAGCCATTAATGAAATATTTATCACCTTTCACCTTCTCAAAGCTACATTTTCCCTCTCAATTACGTGGGATACCTCTGACCTAAAAATTCGAATTTTGCGAAAGGAATCTTGCACGCGAAAGTAACATTTCATTGTTATTCAATTGTTTCGGGCCAAAGGTGGTTTCTGAATTGCAACAATGTCTTCTTTTCCCGCGAAGAGTCGAACGGTGAAAAAAACACACAGCCCTCGAACGTTGACTCAGGCAGTGAAATTTATATTTGAATTCGAGGGAACTGTTGTCGATTCCATAAACCGAATCGCCACTTTTCCTGGCCACTGATATCATCGGCCACGAATCTGCCTAACTCCCCGAAATGTCAAATCAGTTGGTCCTCTCGCTCTACTAATTCGAAATGAGTCAACCCTGTTTTCGAAGAAAAGGATTGCCTATTTCCAAGCTCCAAATTCGACCAACTTATAGTCCCGAGTCGAATAATTCGTAGGTGTTCCTCTTCCTACCTGATTAAGGAGCGTTGGATCGAAACAAGTCCGTTCGTGGCTTTTAGAGAGCCAGCAACTTCGACGTTGGTAGTGGTAGTGGTTGAACGAAGGAGATATAATTTATTTGAAATCTTGTTTCTTCGATTTTTCGATTTTTTACCACTGCCGAGGTGAGTAATTTCTGATTTCCTATTTTTATATTTTCTTAAAATCTACATCTGCTTTTAATAAATTAGATGCCGGGTCTTACTACGATAGAAAAATAAAGACATTGTATAAACTTAATTATTATTATTTGTATAAACTGTATTTAGATATAATCTTGGAAAATTGGGGAAATTTTTTCCTTTTCAAGGGAAAAAAGAAGAATCAAAATTATAGATTTTATCAAGGTAACTCTTTTATGTTATTCCAATTTGTTTTAATTAATGAGAAGAAAATAATATTTTACCGTGCAAAATGTTAAAAATGAAAAATTAATTGAAATAAAAATACTGGAGTTCTTAAAATATATCAAAAATGTTATTTTACCCACGTTATTAACTGGAACCATAATATCAAAGAAATTCTTTGTATAATGAAATATTTTTTGGTTCGTAGAGAGTGAATACTCCATAATAAAATTATAAAATTTAATATTGTAAACAATTGTAAGATGTGTACAAAATATGTATTTATTTCATTTAATTAAAGGAAGATTATTTAATATTCTACTACTACTATCGTAGGGAATGAAATATACGATATCAAGATTAAAAACTCGTATATTGTAAAAAACTTCATAATTACTACAAAATTCATGCTTTTCCATAATAAATCAAAGAAAATTTTTTAACTTTCAATCTATTTTCTCACATTCGATAATTCCTTTTTAAATATCGAATAATTTTTAATTCACCAAATATAACCCCATCACCGAAGAAAATTTTATATTGTTTATCTTATTCGAGTCTCAATTTAGGGAAGAAATAATTTGCAGAAAAATTTTAAAATTTATTCTCTCACTGCAAATCGCCTAGAAATCCAACTAGGACTGCAAACTCTCGGGTGTACGTGACGTTATACACGCACACTGTACAGCAGCCCATATCTCGAAATTCTAAATACGACGCAAGTGAGAGACAGATAATTTTCCTCCCAATTATTCCTCCGATTTGCCTGAATCATATCATCTTCGCGGTCGTAAATGGAGACTGCTCTTAAAGCACGTCTCTTGGCTCGGAACGTGGACTTTGAATTTTCAATATAATCGGCACGCGTCCAAACCAACTTCGTGCTTTAACAAACAGTAAAGCCTCTAGAAATATTTTCTCTTTCAATTTCGAATTGTTTTTCTTCCCCTCTGCAACTGCTCGCGCAACTATCTCATTTTTCCGCGAAAAATCGGGGAAATAAAAAGTCTGTTCGAGAATGGAAATTAATTAAACTGTCGCACTTTAATTCCCGTTCGCGTGAAAACGAATTGAGTCGTCACGTATCGTTCGATGCATATCAGAATTAATTACGTTGTCACTCTTCGCTTCCTGTTCCCGTAACTTTCCGAGGGAAAATTTTTATTCTCGCATTCTTCTTTTATTCCTGCATTCCGTGAAATTGGTTTGGACCTTTGGAAATTCGCGAATGCGTATCGGTAGGTCGAAGAGGAATTTCAACTTCGTCTCGGACGCTCTCCTTTAACGAAAACTAATTAGGCTGTTATTATTTATTCCGTGCGTATGGGAGTGAATTATATGGTCGCATTTGACGTAAGAGGATGGCTGAAAATTTAGTCAGAAGCGAAATGCGAAAGTACCGAGTGAAAGGAAAGAGGCGTCAATGCCTCTGACGCCAGTAGCGGTCCACTTCCGGTCCTCCGTGCGTCCTCAGACGTTCTAAATAAACGTGCAGATTCCACGTCGAGGCTCTCCAAGAATTCCCATTCCCCGTGGCGAATAACCATGTGGGCAATAATCCATTTCGCTATTAAATCGAGGGTATGATTATTGTTTCAAGACGCAGGCTTGCCTTCGTCAGTCTAAGTAGAACCGTGGAAAAACCGTATAGTTGGATGACGATATCTTCGGATAGCAATTAGCCTTTGGGAATTGATATTTAATACCTCTAACAACGAAGACACAGCGATAATACGTATTTCATTTTATAACATTCTGTAAAATTAATTTTTCTGTGCACAGAAAGAATGATTCTTTCAGTTTGAAATTACACTTTTCAATTTGTGTAATTTATTTAGTTCAGCTGTAGTGATGCAGATAATAAATTTGTAATCTATTTGTAAAAAAGTTTAACTTATAATAAATATCGTAAATGTTCCGTGATATATGTTTTTAACAAGTACAAATGGTTTTCCTATTTATTTTTCATATCACTGAAATGACAGCTATTTAAATATTTTACATATTCTATGAAATAAATTTTCAGAAAATTCCAATTGTTGTCTGTGTTTATTGATTTCCTATAAATAAAATTTTTTTCACTCTTTTACATTTGTATTTAAATAAGGTTGAAGTTTTATTGTAAAAAATAAAAATTTATTTTATTTCATTTATCCCTAAAAGGAATTTGCTGTACTTTGTTAATTTGGACATGTAACGATAACGGTTCAAAATTTTTCCAAATTCTTCTAACTAACCAGAGATACCCTTAAAAATTCTTACCATTGAGATACACGAAATGATAAATTTGAAATATAGGAATATGTAAGTAATTTTAACTAGAATTCAATTTTTAAATTTATTATTAAAATTGTTCAACGATGTATTATCAAAATGTAGGATAAAGGTTATCGGAAATGAAATAAACTAACTAAAGAGTTGTCTCATGATCCTCGAATAATACGATCTTCAAATTTTCTACGAATAATTCGTTAGCATAATGAATAGTGCATAAACGGGGAAACCGTGGCTGGGAAAACAAGCGATTCGATAGTCGATAACAAAGCGAGTACATGGCCTTCCCCGTTTATCTGTCGGAAGGAGGAACGAAAGTTATTTCCGGCCGCGGCCCACATACAGCAAAGATCGATAATTTGTCGTCACGGAGTGTTCATTTCTTTTATCTTTCCTTCGTTTCCTACATGCTGACATTCGGGTGCATCGATCGACTGTTCACCCTCTTGATGTTTCTTGCACATACGTCTCGATAATTTTTAGAAGGGCGACGGTGGCGCCGCCAGAGTGGGCGTAACAACGTCATCGCGAAGTGAGAATTTATCTATGTTTTCTGTAAACAGTTTATGACGGAGTTCAACTACACTCAATAATTTATGATTTAACTTTAATTCAAGAGTTTTGTCCGCGTGTAAGAGGACAAAAATATAATTCATGGACTCAGAGAATAGATGACTTGAATGGAAACTTTTCTATTTAAGGAAACTTTTAGTGAGGTTATAGGTTAGTTTATATTTTGATAGATCCTATTTACTAAAGACACTGTTCTGTTTGGTTACTATTTTTTCACCATTTTATATATTATTTTGGTAAAATCTAACGAGAGAAGAAATTTAGAAACTAATTAATACTATAGAAAAATTGTTCGTTAATAAAATGCCATAATAATATTGGTTAAGAAATGAAGTGAATTTTTTTAAACATAAAATAATTGATAATTAATGTTTAAAATATATTCAGTTGTATACTTTATATGTGTTTTATATTTTACTTATGTATGTACTTTTTAATATATAAATTAATAATTATTAATAATTATTAAGATATAAAATATGAAACCTATTTAGCTTTTAATATGTAAGTTTTTACTAAAGGCTTATTTTTTTCAAAATGTTACTTAATAACTTAAATAATTAAACAATGCAATAGTTGTTTTTCCTAGTGATATGTAACTTCTACGACTAACGTTAGGTAAGTTTTAAATTTCAAAGTCACGTAATAATTAACAATATTAGTATATAATTATATTTATTACAATTTATGTTATTAGATACTATTAAAGGTAAATAAAAGAAATGCTTTTACTCATTATTGGTTCATAAAATATTACCCTTGGTAATTCCTAGTTCATATATCTATACCATTTTTAACATCTATTATAGCAACAGTTAAGAATTCGTCACGTCCTTCATTGGATTTTCCATTCAAGCCACTGATGTGAATCAAGTAATGACGTTGTGGATGGAGTATGTGTTAATTCACAAAAAGTTGTAACTCTTAATATTTAAATATCATATGGAGTGGAAGGTTGATCTTGACTTGTCTAATTATGTATCAATGACGTGTAAGGCTAAAGGTCAGATCATGGAAATATCATTCAAGCTTCGAGTATTATTATTATTATAATGAGCACAAGAAATAATACAGTGGTTAATCCAAACGAATATTTTTCTTTTCCAATTCCATTCACTATCCAATTTTTCTAAAATAAATGAGTATTCATACATCTGATTTAAAATTAAAGAAACACGTTAAATAACACTAATTGTACGATACCCGTAGTTTTTATGAAAATATTATAAAGAAGTTGGAGCATTTCGAAGGCATTCATAATTTTATATGAACCATTTTATGGTAGATGTAGATGTAGTCACGTTTCATTTTCATAATTAAAATAATTTAATTAAAATAATTTCTCGTAAGTACATTACAGTCGTGTAAAAGAATATAAATTCCATGGATTTTTAGAATGATTGACAAGAAATTTTTGTGATATTTATTAATTAAGTAATTTAAATGAAACATTTTCATACATTTTCTTGTAATTGAACCCCTGTACTGATAATCTAACCAAACCCTAAATTTCGAATTAAATGAAAATTACTATATCTCTCTCACATAACAAAAATTTTATTTTTCCTTGTTTCCTCGCTTCTGTGCGTAATAAAGCTGCGTATATTTTCACAACGAATACTAAATATTTCGCACTAAATATTACAAAATTCCCAATCAAATTATATACATTAAATTGAAAATAAAATTTCCCGAATTCGGTCAGAAAAATTACAATCGTTTCCATCTGCTTCATTAAATTACGTATAATTCCACAGCAAATACCAAATAATTGGAAATAAAATTGTTACGTGAGATCGAACACGTAAGAACATCTGAAAGTGAACCACTGTAGCCTTTTATGGAAATACGCGTAAGAGTCAATGAATCGATGAATCAAGTAGACATACAAGCACGATATGGAATGCATATTTCTTTTGATTGTTCACGATGCAGGCACGTGTCGAAAGAATTGCTGTTGACACCAATTATGTGAAGCACTAGAGAGGCGAGTGTCACAGGACATGATAGTGCATTTGGAGTATGTTAAAGCAGTATGGAGAAACCGATGATGTCAATACGAGTTGCTTCCTTTTTTAATATGCAATTCATGAAATGATTTACTGTGCCTCGTGAATACATTATCAGTTGTAGATACGTGCTAACCCGTCGTGGATGATTGACTGTATTATTGTTGTTGCGTAAGTGAAGATTTATGATCGTAGAGAAGACTATTAAAAGTTCATTTTAGTTAATTATATAATCAGTCTCCTTTAAGTCACTGATATTTTCTGGTAACAACGTAAAATCATGTTTCAGCTATTAAATACACCATCTCCACGTTTTATACATTTAATTATTTATTATTTTCCCTGGTATAAGTAAATTTTAAGAATACGATGAAAATAACAGTAATAAATGTAATAAATTACTTCGGACAGAAAAATTCAATAGATTAAGTAATTCTCCAAGCAAAATTAAATCGATAAAAAGGAATACAACTTTCATGTTCTTGGCTTCGTTTACAAGATAACAGTAGTCCAATATTCATAGCGTACACATGCACTCCTATTCTCCATATCCAATATGGCTGCCATTGGACTGCCAACCACTACCACTTCAAACTGAATTTTCTCAAAAACGAGGCTTCAAACGAAAAAATAATATTCTACATTTTCGGCTTATTTTAAAATAAATTTTAACACAGAACTGATTTTACCGTCCAGAATTCGATTTTATGAAAGAATTATCGGCTTATGCAAGATATGTTGCACCTGTTAGCTAGGTTTTAAATGAAATGCGAGCACTCTGATCCCTAGATGTATTATAGGACTCGATGAATTTGATTTTGCCCACAATTTATGGTATGCATAGAATATTACCATCGCGAATATTATTTATTAATTTCTACAAGATCTTTATTCAAAAATGGTTTTAATAACCGTTTCATTATTATATTGCGAGCGACTACGCAAATATTTTTCCACGTTGTCGAAAAGTAGCACTGCAAATATTTACCGCAAACAAAATCTTCCAAAATTCACCCAGCATCTGTTAACAGTAAATACTAACAGTAAGATATACTACTTTTACGTGGATTTCTTAATTCGTTGGAAGATACTGGCCTTACCCCTACAGTCCAAACCCGTTCCCCTGCTACCTATCTCTTGTTTACTATGACGAACAGTGTTATCTATGACGAACACTGTCACAAGTGAAGTACAGCAGAAGCTTCACTCGCGAAATAAAAATTTATTTCGCGAGCAAACAGGCGACGAGAGATAACGACATATTTCTTTTATATAACTTCTATCTGACTTCTTAAAAAAAAAAAGAAAAATAAAAATAAAAGTAAATTACACCACAACCCTAACAGTCTTTGTCCTCCAAGTTAGACCAAGTTAGACCACGATGAATGTCAAACTTAGAGAAATTAACCGTTTGTATTCCAAGCAGCGCGATTGCACTCTTCAGTTGAAATGGTATGCTCAACTTTGCTGATGTACGTACATCACATTGTACCAACAAGTGCTATTGAGACGATTGGGATTTTTCGACATAAAATTAAACAAGCGCTATCGCGCCGTTTGGACTTCTTTGCACTCGATTAACCCCTTAACTATGGCTGACTTTGATACGCAGTGGCCATACCATACGGCAGGAATTGAGTTACGATGTGCGCCATTTTTATGAAAACAAGCGCCCTCCGTGTCAGAAAGCCAAACTACGCCGAGCGCCTATAGACGCCCTCTGTGTTACGAACGCAAAATTTATAAGCGCCTATAGGCGCCCTTCGTGTCACAAACGCAAAATTTCTAAGCAGCTGTAGGCATCCTCCATGTCACAAACGCAAAATTTCTAAGCGCCTATGGGTGCCCTCCGTATCACAAACGCAAAATTTCTAAGCGTCCATGGGCGCCCTTCGTGTCACAAACGCAAAATTTCTAAGCAGCTATAGGCACCCTCCGTGTCACAAACGCAAAATTTCTAAGCAGCTGTAGGAACCCTTCGTGTCACAAACGCAAAACTTGTAAGCGCCTATGGGCGCCCTTCATGTCACAAACGAAAAATTTCTAAGCAGCTATAGGCACCCTCCGTGTCACAAATGCAAAATTTCTAAGCAGCTATAAGCACCCTCCGTGTCACAAATGCAAAATTTCTAAGGAGCTGTAGGAACCCTTCGTGTCACAAACGCAAAATTTCTAAGCAGCTATAGGAACCCTTCGTGTCACAAACGCAAAATTTCTAAGCGCCTATGGGCGCCCTTCGTGTCACAAACGCAAAATTTCTAAGCAGCTATAGGAACCCTTCGTGTCACAAACGCAAAATTTCTAAGCAATTATAGGCATCCTCCGTGTCACAAACGCAAAATTTCTAAGCAATTATAGGCATCCTCCGTGTCACAAACGCAAAATTTCTATAGGCACCCACAGTAGCCAAGGAGTTAAGGCAAGCGTTATCGCGCTGTTCAGGGTTCTTCGACCGTGTTCTTCCGAAAGCCTCAAGCGCTGCTAGGGACTCAAACGGTTAAAGTACCAGAAACCATCGGACAATCCTATAATCCAAATAATCGCTCGTCATCGAGTGTAAAGACTTATTTCTCGAGCAAAGGAGAGGAGCAAATGCCGAAGCATCCTCGATCGAGCCAATGCTAATCCCGATTCTTGCGACTCTAATTCCGCAGGAACGTAGAACTTCGTTACGTCACGAAATCAGTGGCGTGGTGTTCCACGGACGTATAAAACCCACTGAATGAGCAAAGAGAACAACAGGGCCATAAATTAAGTCCGCGGGAAGCGAGCGGAAAGTGAAACGAACGCACATCGCATCGAATCGCGATTCAGAGTCACCGTAGAGTAAAGGGCTTTGAAACGGAAACGAAGATGGTCGGTAGTTGGGGCGGATTTTCCGGTACACGTAGCTACAGGATGCAGCGTCGTAAAGTGTATCGAATTTATAGCTGTTCTCGCTGCTTCGTCGAGACACATTCGCATCCGTGAAATGGGAATATTAATTTTAGCGGTTCGCGAATTTATTATTACGATTTGACGCAAGTGATGTTTCCTTGGGCTTCGTTCCCTTCTTTTTACCACGTATATTTAGTTGCGAGTTATTTTAAGGAGGCATTTAATTAGCACGCTTAATATTAGCATGATATTTAATTGTTAAGCATGATTCAGTGGGTATTAAGTTGGTAATTTATAAAAGGTGGAGAAAATCTCGCGCAAGTTATCAATAATTTACGTTAATAACGTATCAAGTTTTGTTTCAAATGTTACGAATAATTTACTTGCTTCAAATTTAATGAAAATATTAATTAATTTTATATATTAATCTCCATTGCGGAAATTAATGTTTTTCAATTTGAAATAGCCACGAGCTTCGATAGAAACTGTAATTGATATTGATATTTTCCGAAATTGATAGATTCGAATATTTACAAACTAGAAATTGCATAAATTTTTGCATGTTTATTTTATTTTAAATTCAATGAAGGTATTAATTAGTTGATAATTTAATTTTTAGCGTAGTATTGTAGTACACATTGAAATGGAGCATTTTGTCTTTAAAATTATGTTTTTAAATTAAATACATTTTCAAATTAAAAAATTTAACAAATATTTATGTATAAAATTTTCCAGAAACAGTATACATTTAGTATAAAATTCTTTTTATATTCCAATTATTTTATATCGTATACTAAAGAATTAATTGGCAGCTTTATGTTTCATACTTTTGAACTGGTTTTATTTTATGGTAAGTGAATTCTTTGCTTCGATATTTTTTAACGATTCACGCTGCTTTGAATTGTTGTCGTTCCTTTATTATTTTGGACGAAAAGTTTATGAAATAAAATATTTAACTCAAACAGTATATGTTCAATTAAATATTTCCGAATTCACCGTTTAAGAAAAGAAAGAATATCAGTGAAACGAAAATAGAATATTGCACGACTGGATGTCACGATCTTCGAATTCGTTGCCCTTCTTTGGTGCTATCATCGAATGCAATTGAAAATCAATTATCCGAAAGAAATGGTTAATTAGTTTTCGTCCAGGGATTATGTCGAAGCAAATTTATACTCTCCAATTAGCGACGTATGCAGCACTCCAATTAGCACGTTAATTAAATATAGTCAATTGGAAGTGGTTCTTCCGATTAACGAGAACATTATTAGCTTTCCTGGCAATAAAGCACGGTATCCTATGGAAAATTAATTAACATTCCCAGTATTTCCCTTTTAAGGATAATCCTCCAATATGATTTGTCGCTGATAAGAGAATATTCTTGAAATAAAAGTTTAATGAATCAATGAAAAATTCTTTTCTTTTGAAAAATTCACTTCTCTCCGAGATAAAAATAATTGACGCGTGAAATATCTTATGTTCGAAGATGAATCTGAGAGATTACACTTGCTCTTAATACTCGGAATTAATTTCACTTGGACTTCAATGTTCTCGGTGTCAGGTTCAAAACAGAGATTAATCGATGTTCAAACAAAACAGTCGTCAAAATAACATAGTGTTTTGCATTATGGAATTTGAAATTAAGGAACGTAATTGAATAAAGATTAAATTATTTTCATCTTCAGCAGTAATTTATGACTAAATGAAAGATTTGTTTGTACCTCGAGTTACGAAATTTAAAATGTAACGAGATAATCATGACAAGGCAGAATTATCATTATTTTCAATAAAAATCAACAATTAAACAAAGGAATGATGGATTTTTCAAATTGTAGATTTAAAAATTAAAAGATAAGAATTCGAAATTTAAAACGAAAGAGTAATTAAAAATATAAATAGTTCATTTACCAAATATCTTGTGTTTAGAATTTGAGTCAAATTAAATCTCTCACAATTTAGTCACTTATAGCAATAACTTATAATTCTTTTTCTTTCAAAATTGACTTGTAAAACTTTTTCTTCGTTTTCCTTTTCAAAGTGATTCTTAGTCACAAGTAAATATTCTAAAAGTAAGTAATTACACGAAACTATCAGTAATTATTAAGCCTGGTGTTCGAAGTATAATCAATCACTGTCAAATTATACACTACAATAATAACTGCAGAGCATAATTTCGCTATAAATGGCGCAGATACATTATTCACAAATAGTAAATAAAACAGTAAATTTTGTCATATGTACCGACAAAGACAAGACACAAATTAGAGTAAGTATACAACATGGGATTTTGTTATACTTAAACCACGTTGCCGTTCGGTGCCATAATCGAGGGTAATTTGTCTCGTCGATTAACCTATCTAAAAGCAAACGCTCGTACGTCAAGCAACTTTTACGTCACAGTGTGTGTATTTACAATTCTTCTT
Organism: Eufriesea mexicana; assembly: GCF_001483705.2. Classification (NCBI taxonomy): domain Eukaryota; kingdom Metazoa; phylum Arthropoda; class Insecta; order Hymenoptera; family Apidae; genus Eufriesea; species Eufriesea mexicana. The sequence continues at coordinate 1,581,226 of NW_016909634.1, forward strand.
ATCTCTTCTCCAAGAGATCCACCTACAATCATGGCATCCTTTCGCGAATGCCATAAATGCGAGAAATTTCCCTTTTGTGAGCAGCAAACTGAAACTCACAGTAGAAACTTCTGGAATTTCGATTTAAGATTTAAATGCAATCAAGCAGTGATTAAATTGCAAAAATAAAATTTGAAAACAGATATTTACGAATAAATTGATCACTTGGAAATGCAAATTTAAAAAATTAGATTATGAAACATTCCTTCTTCCATTTACAATAAATTTTCAATAGTGAATCTTTCAATATTTAATTATCTTCAATGAATCTTCTATCTCCTAAAATTCTAAGAATAATTGAACCTTCGAATTTTTTAAATTAGCAAAGTTTAAAGAAAGTATAACAAATTTAACAAATATGTGCTTAAAATTTTCTAATTTTTATTATTGCTAGAAAATTTCTCTCCTTCTAAATAATAAACGAAGTAAAATATATAATATTAATAATTTAACAATTCTTTTAACAATGAAATTTAATTTAACTTTTTCCAACAATTTCTAAAATTATTTTATCCCATGACCAGTTCGTTCTTAAACGAAAAGAGATGATTTTAAATTTCGCAAAATCGAGAAGGAATAACTGAATTAATAAACAGAAGATACCGACCATAATGCTTTTTTTTCTACTATTCGATTCGTCCGATATATCAATCCTGCAACGAAAATATTACAACCTGACAGATTCTGCAGAAGATTGCAGTTTCGTTTTAACTGGCAAGATTGTTGATTAACAATTCAAATGACGTATCCCGATCACGTTTCGGTCACCTTTGCAACAGAGATCCGAATGAATAAAGTGGGAATTATTAATTCCTATTTTTGAGATGATGGAACAAAGACTTCACAAATCGAAATATAAACTGAAATATATTTTAATTAAATTGCTAAAGCGATTATCAGAGACGATCTTCTACGGAAATTTTTGGTACGCTTTAAATATTAATTACTTATCGTTTCCAACGAAATTTTTTGAATATTTTAAATTTTGTAAATATTGGAAGCATTTATTAATTCTTTAAATCTCATAAGCTACATATGGCATACTATAAAATAATTTGAGTAATATTCTTCAATTCTTTAAACTTTTAAAAAAGTAATAAAAACCATTATTAAATATATTTCTAAATTTGAAATTCCTAATTACACACTTCCTGGCGATTTTTAAATGTACCTCGTATTAAGGTATTTAATACAAAAATCAATATTAATATTAAAAAATATTATTATAAAAATATTATATATCTCTTCTCCAAGAGATCCACCTACAATCATGGCATCCTTTCGCGAATGCCATAAATGCGAGAAATTTCCCTTTTGTGAGCAGCAAACTGAAACTCACAGTAGAAACTTCTGGAATTTCGATTTAAGATTTAAATGCAATCAAGCAGTGATTAAATTGCAAAAATAAAATTTGAAAACAGATATTTACGAATAAATTGATCACTTGGAAATGCAAATTTAAAAAATTAGATTATGAAACATTCCTTCTTCCATTTACAATAAATTTTCAATAGTGAATCTTTCAATATTTAATTATCTTCAATGAATCTTCTATCTCCTAAAATTCTAAGAATAATTGAACCTTCGAATTTTTTAAATTAGCAAAGTTTAAAGAAAGTATAACAAATTTAACAAATATGTGCTTAAAATTTTCTAATTTTTATTATTGCTAGAAAATTTCTCTCCTTCTAAATAATAAACGAAGTAAAATATATAATATTAATAATTTAACAATTCTTTTAACAATGAAATTTAATTTAACTTTTTCCAACAATTTCTAAAATTATTTTATCCCATGACCAGTTCGTTCTTAAACGAAAAGAGATGATTTTAAATTTCGCAAAATCGAGAAGGAATAACTGAATTAATAAACAGAAGATACCGACCATAATGCTTTTTTTTCTACTATTCGATTCGTCCGATATATCAATCCTGCAACGAAAATATTACAACCTGACAGATTCTGCAGAAGATTGCAGTTTCGTTTTAACTGGCAAGATTGTTGATTAACAATTCAAATGACGTATCCCGATCACGTTTCGGTCACCTTTGCAACAGAGATCCGAATGAATAAAGTGGGAATTATTAATTCCTATTTTTGAGATGATGGAACAAAGACTTCACAAATCGAAATATAAACTGAAATATATTTTAATTAAATTGCTAAAGCGATTATCAGAGACGATCTTCTACGGAAATTTTTGGTACGCTTTAAATATTAATTACTTATCGTTTCCAACGAAATTTTTTGAATATTTTAAATTTTGTAAATATTGGAAGCATTTATTAATTCTTTAAATCTCATAAGCTACATATGGCATACTATAAAATAATTTGAGTAATATTCTTCAATTCTTTAAACTTTTAAAAAAGTAATAAAAACCATTATTAAATATATTTCTAAATTTGAAATTCCTAATTACACACTTCCTGGCGATTTTTAAATGTACCTCGTATTAAGGTATTTAATACAAAAATCAATATTAATATTAAAAAATATTATTATAAAAATATTATTGTAAAAAATATTGTTATAAAATAATATTGTAAAAAATTATTGTAAAAAATATTATTATTATTATGTGAATATTAATATAATATTATATTGTAAAAAATATTATTATATAATAAGTAAATTAGTATCGATTTATTAACATATTATTAAAATAAAATATTATTTGTTTATTCATTAATTTGCCCATTGTGAGAAGCTTGAAGGTGATATGTAATTATTATTAGAGTCTAGTAGTATTTTCAGGAATATAGAATACTGCAAAATTCATTATTCATGGATTAGAAAATTTGTCTATTTTTAACAAATTTCTAAGCAGAAAATTGAGTGATACGTTAAAGGCATTTTAGCAGAGGAAGTTTGCGCGGGAAGACTCGGCTCAGAATCAATGATTATCGAACAGCTACATCCGGTCTAGCAGAAGAAAATAATTTTTTTCGTCGAATCGAGTCATTCATCGAGTCTTTCCATGAAGCCTCTTTTGCTCTTTTTTCTCAAGCATGAAAGGCGTTTAACACATGCACAGAAATCGAAGCAAAAAATTTCTGGAAAGCAATCAAACATCCTGCGCAATGAATGAAGAATATTTGTTTGCGCAGAATTCGAAAACATATCAGGCAAATTTGGCTATTACTTCACGTGTTTATTTGAAATTTTAGCAAATCCTTGGCAACGAGGATTATTTTCAAATATGTTTATTGAATTAAAAGGCGTAGTTACTTGAATTAACAAAATGTTCGCATATTAAATACTTTCAAGGTTTCAATTTTGAAAAATCGAAAAATCTCTATATATAGACTGTTCTCAGGTAAAGAAAATTTGTCAAAATTCGAACAACATATCTTAAATATAGTTGATTAGTGTAATAGATAATTCAATGTTCAAATTATTTATTAAATATTCCAGATTAAATATTCACAAGAGAAAAATATTCACTTAAATGTTATTTTATAACATTTTAAGAACACGTATGTCTTCGTTTACAAAGGAAAATATTCATGTTAGTAGTGACTATCTCTTGCAAATAAAATTTTTATAAACTTTTATAAATTACTTTTTGAAAAAATTTATATTTATTTATATTTTATATACATATATTTCAATAGAAAGCATGGTAACAATATAAATGTTTCACACAATTTCAATTTATTCAATTTATTCTGAATTCAATCTTTTAGTTTCACGTATGCACTTGTTTATTGCATCGAACATTTAATTAATTTCCACTCATGTTTACATAGTAAACAAGTTGTAAATCGAAACATTATGTATATCTGTTACTGTAGCTATCAAACATTTTTATTACAATTTTTATTTAGTTAGCAGTTTTACGTCTCATTGTTAAAATCTCTGATTTATTAATACCACTTTATTTAGCATTTTTATATTTTGCTATCAAAATTTATTATTTATTCAATAATTTCGTTATCATGCTTACATTTTATTAATTAAAATTTTATATTCAACAGTCCCATTTTTATTTTATTATCAAAGTTCGTTACACATCATTATCATCTCTATATCATATTAACAAAATTCATTCCTCATTGCACCATTTTTACTTAATTCTCACATTCACATTTTATATTATATTAAATTTGCAATTCGTCATGTAATTTTCACATTATATTACTAAAGTGACTAACAAAGTTACGAACTGGTAAGTTCTTTAACGCTTAAAACAATAACTTCAATCACGTATCTTTATTCTCCCGTGAGTCATCCAATACTAAAATTATGAATGACTAAAAAAGGTACTCATTGCAACAGGTGAAATTATCGTAGTAGAAATTCCCGGAATCGCATCCGGTCACAGAATAGGCACGATTCTTAGGTGAGGAATTCAAAAATTTGTCGAATACTTCCGACATGACGTCATTAAATCAGAAAAGGAGATCACATGGTATATGCTTACGGAAAAATAAAATGAATATATTCGTAACAAACGTCTAGTTAAATGAAAGATTATTACACACGTTAGGTACAGTGTAATAGTTTCAACAAACCAGAAGAAAAGTTTAAACAAACGTCCTTGCATATATTGCCCTCCCAAATTGCTTTTCTGGAAATACTGAACGCATTAAGACAATTTCAGCGCAGTTTCCAGGAACGTGGCGTCAAATTCCAGGGACATAAATGCTTAAGAAATCAAAGAAACGTGGTTAGAATCCAAATTCAATAGCAAGGGAATGTGAGAGCGTAATGTTTTGAGAATGCCACAGTTGTAGCTCTACATTGTACAAAATTAAGGAATTTGATCTTTGTAAAATTTTGGGAAAATCAGAATTTTATAATACCTTTTACCACAATGAGAAGCTATTCTTAAATATTTAATTTTTAATTAAACATTCTAGTGAAATAAAGTTGTTAATAGTTAAGAAATTTTTAAAAATGTAATTTACATTTATATCATTTATCTCGCTATTATTATCTTTTCTTCATCAGTTATTCTTTTCCTATTTTTTTAAATGTTTCTTATTTAGCTCATGCTTTCATATCGTCAGTTATTTTCAATATTTTTCTTTTCTATTCTTGTACATGCCGCTTTAAGGCTTCCATACACTGCTTTGTGTTTCTCTTTGTTTATCTATATATACCTTTCTATTATATCTTTCCTGTGTCTATCCTTTTCAATTTTCTTTCATCTTTTTCCATACTTTTTAAAATTTTTTGTTCCTATTTGTACTTCCCCCCGGCCTCCTATATTTTCTCATGCCCTCTTATGCTTTTCTGCTTTTCATAATCCTTCTTTCTATCCTTTGCATATTTTTCTTTTCCACTTGGCAACGCTTCCCTCTCTTTTCACGTCGATTCATATTCTTTACAGTACCTCCCTACCCTATACCACCCTTGCTTTCCATTACATTCACTTTCATTCCCTTGCCCTCCATTGCTAGCGTCTCATTTCCTTCTCTCATTATGCACGTAGAAAATTTCATTTAAATTTGCTATTTCGTGGAAGAAGAATTTATGGAATTTAGCGTAATTTCCGAAGAATTTCTTTTATGATCTGCTTGCATCAATACACAAATATTTCACACAGTTGGAAGACATTTGCAATTATCGAATATTTAAAAATACCAATAAATTACTGCAATCGCCAATTTTTACAATAATCTATATTTTTAGATAACCGAATAATTTTTTATTTTGATTTTTAAATACGAAATTACTATGTAATTATAAATCTATGCTACAACAAATTTTAGCATGCTCCATTCCTTTACTAAATACATAAATAAAGCAAAATGCAGTAACTACTTATGTTATTAACGAATAACATTATCTACCAATAAATAATAATTAAATAATAAAAAATATATGATCTATTAAAAAATTACAATATTATTAAAGGGAAACAAATGGTCAGTCATTCATTCATCGTGAAAATTGAAATTAGCTACAACGAAGTGTACGAAATAATAGTGACTAAAATCTATGGGAAATTTCAATTACCTTCTGAAATTATATATGTCATTCCCACGACACTTTATCTTTAGTAAATAAAATCACCATTTATAAGCGTAATACATCGTACGAAATTCAGGTGCACGAGGTTTGCACAAACTATACGCTTAGTTGTCATGTTTGCTAGTCGGATAGCAACACATCCGTACCATACGAGGTTCAGGAAGAGACTGTCTTCCAATCGTCCCAATTCATTCTGAAAAACATTTTTATCGATGTAGATTTGTAGTACAAGGTTGCGTCGCGAAGGATGCACTGCTTTTCCGAAATTTGTAACCCTGTTTTCGCAGACGATACTTCAGAATAATTGTATATTTCAACATATCCACTGACACTCATCCAAAATAATTATACATTCCACCATATATCACATATAACAGCTTTAGTATCTCCAAAAAATTTTTAAGTTCCTCATTTTTGATGTACCGCACCAATTTAATTATAAATATCATTCGTTCATTAAAAAAATGAATTTAAATGAATTTAATGATATTTAAATATCCCGTGGTGTGCTAATGAATGTGCTATTAATTGATCGAGTATTATATTTTCTGCATATTAAAGCAAAGTAAGTGGAAAATTAAATAAGCAAAGAAATTCAAACAAATATTATAATAATTTTACATGACTTCAAAAAAATCATTATTTTTTCTTTTCATTTATATTATTTATTGCTAACCGTCAATTATTATTATCTATAAATATATTATTTATTACCAGTTACAATTTTCTTAAAATAATTTTATTATTATTTAGTATCTTATTACTAATTAGTGATTCTCAATTATTTTAAATATTTTTATTACTACTAATTACCGATTATTAAAAATTAATTGCTATTTTAAATCGAAATATATTGATTTCAATTTCAGGTGTGGTGTACTATATCACGTGTTAGGTCAGATCTGCTCGAAAGAAAAGCACGTCATTAGCACAGGGATGGGACATGGGTGGTTGGTAGCCTATGGAGCTTACATAAAGCTTCACGCATTTTTATTAGATGTTATTCCTCTCCATCGAAGCGTGTAATTGTTTCAAGACCAACTTCTTATTTCAGTGACCTAAGGATGCATTGCGTAACTGATTATAGAGTGACTTTAGGGAGGAAACAAAGCAAAGAATAGCATATTGCGACCCAAAAAGCATTACATGATAGTGAATGGTTATGTTGAATGGTCACTGGTGGGCTTTGGACATTCAAAAAAAAATAGAATTTTATTTTTACAATTAATTTTCGTTTCTTCCCACTCTACTTGTATTGTATTTCATACATGACTGATATTCTTTACTAATGATACATGGAAAATAGATAGAACATTTCTGAATGTATACAATTGAAATAAAACTGTATTCATATTTTGCTACACTGTTTATTATGCATTAAAAATGTATTACTGCGTGATATATATGTACAATACATTGTTACATTAACCACTGTTTTTGTTTTCTTGTTTTCTTTCAGAAAACATTACGTATACTGAATATTTTTAATTCCACGTCCAAAGAGAGAAAGAGAACTTTAAAACAGAACTGAGAGAGCTTTCAATGTGTTACTTGACTTTTAATTTACATTTTCTACAGAAGAATTTAAAATGTGAAATTAATTTTCCCATGTAAAAAATTTCCTGTCAACGAAAGGAGAAAATAATTTTCAACTTAGCACCTTCTAGAATATATCAGAATATTAAGATAGTCATTTTATAAACTAATTAAGTATCAAGATAATATAAAGTAACTAGATATTAAAATTATACTTTGTACAATAATAATATTGTGAAATATATGTTGTATGAAATTAAAATATATTGAAATAAAATTGCATGAAACAGTTAAATATTAAAATAGATATTTTATAAGATATCTACACATAAAGATATTTCTTAAAATGATTAAATGTTACGTATTTTAGAATAAGGTGAGTTTCGTTTATTTTATCAGAATTTTTACAATTTACGTAATATCGCGTTACGTACAAATTATAATTCGTATCAGTAGAGTGATAACACAATCTTGAAAGATTTCAATCAATTACGCGAACGAAGGATTCAAATGTTGTGTCTTGTTTAATTGGAAAATTAATATAGTTGTCAACCGCAAGGCCAGGACTATTGAATGACAGTAATTATGCGATTGATCGGGGCAAAATGAAGTTATATAATGATGTTACGATGTCATAATTTGTTACAGGATTGCTATACGGCCAAAGAAATTGCTCAGATATAATTCTGACATCATATAAGACGTTTATGGTTTTATCAGTTAATCATGAAATAGATATATCTTTAATTATCAAATTGTTACGACACATTCTATACTTTCGTTCAAGATCTTATATTTCTATATAAACACTTATTTGAAACATATTTTTCTCCCAATATTTTCTTCCAAATAACTTTGTTAATTTTGAAACGACTAGAAAATAATTATATAAAGGTGTAAAATGAAAGTCAACTTTTTGAAATTAACACTAATATGTATTAATAAATATTAATTTAATGTGTCAATATTAAAATTAATAAAAATTAATAAATTAAATAAAAATTAATCAAAATTTTTAAATATTTTTTATTATAAATTAAATTTATCATTACGATAAACAAATTTGAATATGATATCTAATATTCCTTGGAAAATAGAACTATTCGAAGATTCAGAAATTAAAAAAAAGGCGGAAATAAATTTCTTTATTAAATTATTTCTGAGAAAAAGTTTCAACGCTTAAAATTATAGCTACTCAACAGAATTTACTGAAGATAATGTATTCCGTTTGGAAAGTGCAGTTGATTTGAATAATAAATTTTTGGGGGACGAATCAGGTTCCACGAATCGTAAAAATCGGTGGCAAACATCGCTAACTTTCGTGGAAAACAAATAACACTAGAGAGATTAGGCGAAATACATTCCGTGTGCGATCCAAACGTGACAAACTCGAGTGTTCTTCGAATCCCCCAAAAATCCACGAAATTGGCTTTTGGCCAAGTGGCGCCACGATCCCCCTTTTGCTTTTATTACATTTGTGCCTGATACATTCTTGAATCAGTAAATTAGAACAATTCTTTGCACAAGTGAGTGTTGGAATTAAATTTTTGCCACTTGTCACAGCTAATTAATTTATTTTAATTTCTCGGTGACATTCCTATTGTGTTAAATTAAAATTAAAATTGCCTTTTGGATACTTTCAAACTTTTCTTATATAATATACCCTCTCCTATTAATTTAAAAACAGTAATATGGTATGAGAGTATTATAATATAACATTGTAAAATATAAAAACGAAATTTAATAAATATTATATAATATAAAATATATAGTAGTAAAATAGATAGTAAAGGATAGTAATAATTCAATATGTATACAATATATGTATGTATTCTATTCTGTTATATTATTCGCATATTATATACATGTATATAGTAACAGAAGGGACAGAGAAATGGTAATATATTAATTTTCCAGTATGATGATGATTATTATTATTATCTGCATTAATCTTGAACGAGTATTGGAACACTTTTCTCATTATAATCATATTTGGCTTGTTCCACGTTGGAATAACGCTTGTTGTAACAGAAATTGTATTTACAAATGAGAAACAGGCTCCGATGTTTGTTTTTCATTTACGAATTAAATTGCTGTTAAACCATTAACCAGTAACATTAATCTGAATAAAAATACCTATAATCTGTTTCGTATAACATAAAATATAACAATAATCGAAATAATGTTGCATTAATATGGTATAACTTTGTTACGAAAATAATGTTAAAAATGAAATTACGTTGAAATGTTTTCCAATTCTTTTCACGACAAAAGCACGACATACGAAAGTATAAAATTACCTTCATGATTGACTATCTCCAATGTGTCGAAGAAAGATGAAAATTTTCTATGATACATCGAGTTGTTGACACAAGTAGTATAAATACTGTATTAATCAGACAGAATATATCGTACCCAAACGAGTAGTAAAAGTCAGTAGCAATCTGACTGACATTATAGATCTTCGAATCTCTCTATACAATCATAGAAATTGTTTAATTTCACTTCAAAATCCTTTTTTGAAATGTAAGATATACAGTAGTTTATTGTAACACTGTCATACAATCTTTTTAATAACAGGAGTTAAAAATTTTTGTTATTATTGCACGTATAAAAATAATTTGATGTACTCTTATTACAAGTAAAACAGAGCTGAATAATTTGTACGACAAACATTATTGATTACAGTGTAAATGTTTCTTTCCCTAATAATTGAAATTGTTAATAAAGATGCACATATTCAATCTTTCCTATTTACATTCAATTACGATATTACGATCGTTGCGTGTATCTGGAAAAATGTCACACTACTTCCTTGTAAACAGGAAAATCTAATAATTCATTGCATTTTGCATTTATCATACAAGGTCGTTCCATAAAAATTCTTGCCAGTTTTACAATTTCAATCCTCCACTTTCGATCCACGAATTCTTCGCTGAGATTATTAAAAAATAAATTAACTCATCATTGTCTCCTATAATGTGTAAAAAGAAACGAAATAGAAACCTAACCTTCCCTACCATCGAATCAGCCACACTTGCAGCGCCATCTACTTTCGTCGCATAACCTCTCCGCCAGAGGGCCTCGCGCAATTCCTCCGCCATAACCTGCTCGTAAAAATAAACATGGACGAAAGCAAAGCCTACGAAACAGGAACTATCGTTCCAAAGACCCAGAGCGTAAGAAAAGTTGAACGGCTGCGAGGGTTCTAAATAAAGCACGCCAGCCACCTGCTCGACATTCATGGCTCGTCCACGTGTAAACCGGCCTGCATGCCGAGCGCCTCGCGCCTCGCCTAATGATGAACCATGATGTAGGTCAATTGATTTGGATCGATCGATTTTTCATGGCAGAAGAAGCCGAAACAGACAAGGGCGGCCCTTGAGTCACGCGAGAAACTCGTTCGTTTTTACCACAGCTCCACTTCCATCACCATGCGCTGCGAGGACCCGCCTTTAGGGCAATGATAAGATAAGGAACTGCAGCTCCTTCTGCAACGGTTGCCAGTTTCTATGCAGTTTCTGTTCCCTTTTCTCCGTTTCGTGCACTTCTTCTGAGCATCCAATGAAATTTTATACGTTTCTCTTGAATATTTGTTCAACTTTAAAACACGCTGGCGAATCTTTCTTGTTTTATTTGTTTTTTGAATTTTCATTACGAACCAAACTCATTTTCAATTTCATTTTTATCCTTCGACTTCTGTAGTTTCATCGGATTCCAAAAGACATCGTCGAATTTTATTTTATTCCTTTGCACTTTTCTTCTATCAGAAAAGGGTAAAGGATATTGACAATTTCCTTTTTTCTTTTTCGCAATTTCATTGGGTAATGGAAAATTATTCTTCATTTTGCTTTTAGACTTTCTAGTCCTTCTTCGGAGTATCAAATATATTTTTAAGTATTTGTTTCAGTCTATCATTCATCGCTATAAGGTTTCTAACGAAATATTCTACTTGCAACGAATTTTTGGGATACAGCAGTTTTGGGTAATGTTGAAATAGTTTTAGGATAAATATAAATTTTAGACTGCGTATTAACACAACGGCGTATTTTTGTTAAAAATTACTAATTGTTGTATCAGAGGATTAATTGTTTAAGTTTAGGTGAAGATAAAGAAGAGGAGGAGTTTAGGATATCGCTGTTACGTAAGAGTCTCCAACATTATTATTTCCTAGCTAAAAGCTAGCACTTTTTACAGGCACAAAGAGTCAGAAATACCATTTCGAAGATAAATTCAGAAAATGAATTGCAACATACGCTAATATAAGCACGAACATGGCCTTGTGATTCAATTCATGGCGAAGAAGGCAATATTTTTCTGTAACTTTAAGTGACTGATATGTTTAAATAAGCAAGTAACTTTTTACCCAAGCTCTAATAAATTCATGAAGAAAAATTTATCGAGAAACTTTTAGAGGGGCTGCTGAATATTAGGGCAAGAAGCTTTTTAAATCAAAAGCACTAAAATAAGTATACTTGATAAATCCAACTGATAACAATTAACACTGAAATTTTTATATTCTCAAATTTTTAAGACTTTATAACTTTAAAACATTTAATATTTATTATTCGTTATTATTTAAAATATCGACATTAGTATTTCTACTTATTATTTGTATTTGTTCTTAAAAATTGCACTTTAATATTTTCAAAAATGTTATTCCAAAATCCAAACTATGAAGCTACTAAAATCGACCAAAGTTAAAGTCACGTGTAAGCGTACGTCAAAGTTCGATTAATCCAAAGTACACCTCTACCAATTTATTACGTTAAAAGATGATTCTAGAATTCTCAATCCTGTATCGAAAATTCTTCGTGTACGTGATACTACAAAGTTCGATTGAGTTATAACCTACTAACATTCTCCTCTCGAAAAACAATCAAACAATCACGCCATCCCCCAACAAACTACCTACAGCACCACGAAACCGGATTTCAGAGTGTAAATATAATTTTGAATATCACACAGCACGAAATTTTACAGACGCAAAAACTTTTCTACGAAATTCTTACCATTACTATTAATTCACGAAATTTAAATTAACGATAACCATAAAATATCCTTTTTTAAAAAAAATTCTCGTATATGACCCTATCTTAACATTTTTTAAATCATATTTTGTTCAATTTCTACTTAACTATACTATATTTCATTTTCACTCGACTATATTTTATTTGACTCTTACGTAGATATATTTTATTAAATACAATTCTCTAGATCATCTTGAAAAATTTGTAATTTATCGAAAAATATTTTTACTAATTACCAATTTAAAATAGATTATTTAAAGATAAGTGTATAATGAAAAGTACGAATTCATTTTAATTTAAAATACGTTTCTCATTAAAAATGAGAAATTTCACGATTAAAATTATCGAAGTGGTACACTTTTCCAATTGTTTTAGCTAGTATATGAATTTTACAATCCTGTACAGTAATGAAAAACCAGAATATCTAACAAAGTGGAATTTCTCAGAAACGTGACTTGCAAAGACTCGGAAAAAATAAACTAGTGAGCTTTGAAAGCAAACCTGATGTTTTAATAAGAGCAAATCAGTGAGAAAAATGATGAAACTTTTATCGATCTCTACGCAGATTTCCAAGAACGATTCTTATAATGTAAACGAATATTTCCTCAAATTTCCAAACATGAAAACTCCCTTCTGTCCTCACTTTTAAATACTACATACCTGTAGCCCTTTAAATGACAAAACGAAAGAAAAATATTACTTCAACCCTTCATTAATCTCAATTTTACCAACCACTAATATATCCTCGATATTTATCATTTTTAAAAACCCTGCTCCCCAAATTCAAAATCCTGCTACCATGAAAATTCGCTCGGAAATATTTAAAAATCATTTCTAAAATTATTTACACCAGTTGAGAAACTAAAAGTATCTAAAAACATTTAAAACCCTATAATTGCCAAAAAGTAAATTAAATAATATTCCTGGAGCTAACGATTTTTCTAAGCTTCGATGCCTGCGAAGCTCGAAATTCTCAAATCTCTCGATTTACAATGATCCACGGTAAGAAGAAAAATAAACCACGGAACGGAGTCAAGGAGAAAACAAAAAGTCAACGAAAGCTACAACTCAATCCTTCGCAAAGTAATCGCAGCTTCGCCCGTTCAGTCGGTCAAAACCGCTCGCAATGCTTTCGCGCTTGAAAATACAGGAGGACGAGGGAAAGCTGGGGAAACGGAAGTCGTGGGTAATAAGCGAGAAACGTGGATCGAAGCAATAGAAACGCACTGCCTTGACCCGGGTACGTGATGCGCGAATTTACGAGAATTTCCTCGGCACTCAAGGAAAGCGTTTCCTACGGAATGAAGTCGAGGCTGCCCGGTCAAAATTCCGCTTTCCAAGAATTCGCGGCAAGCGGGTGGCAATAAATTCGGTTCGTCAGGAAAGTGAGGACGAGCGTGTACAGAGACTTCCTCGAGGTCGATTTCTCGAACGACGTATCGAACGGTGTGAAATTCATACGGCTGTGCTACGTGGGAGATGTGAATAAATTTTTGAAATTCGTTTATAATAAGCTATTACGACTAAAAACATTCTTGGAAATTGCAGATCAGAAAATGGAGACCATTTTGGTTCCAAGAAAGATATTTAATACCGTGAAAACTTCTATTTTAATTTTAATGAAGTAATTAAATTATTTACACGTTTCAATATAACAATTTTAATTGAAAGGTTAAAACAATTTTTATTTACAATTAAGATGAATTTAATGTATAATATTGTCAATTTCGTCGAAATAATCTAATTTATATTAATATTTAATATCGAATGTTGAGTATTAACGTAAATAAGATTACTTGGTAGAAATTTTGATAAAGATTTATTAAAGTTAATTATTTATATAATTTAATCTCGTAATAATTGTATATGAATATAATTATAATATAATATAGTGTGATATCAACATAATTTTATCGTTATAATAAATGTCGATAGATTGAGACAATAAGTAATAAGATAGTAAGTATAAGATACAGCTGTGCTACATGAGAGATGTGAATAAATTTTTGAAATTCGTTTATAATAAGCTATTACAACTAAAAAAATTCTTGGAAATTGCAGATCAGAAAATGGAGACCATTTTGGTTCGAAGAAGGAAATTTAATACCGCGACAACTTCCATTTCAATTTTAATGAAGTAATTAAATTATTTACACGTTTCAATATAACAATTTTAATTGAAAGGTTAAAACAATTTTTATTTACAATTAAGATGAATTTAATGTATAATATTGTCAATTTCGTCGAAATAATCTAATTTATATTAATATTTAATATCGAATGTTGAATATTAACGTAAATAAGATCACTTGGAAGAGACTTCGATAAAAATTGATTACAGTTAATTATTTATACAATTTAATCTCGTAATAATTTTATATCAGTGTAATTCTATCATAATATAATGTGACATCAACATAATTTTATCGTCATAATAAATAACGATATATGAAGGTAATAAGTATAAGGTAACAGGCATAACCTCAAAATTATGCACTGTTCTGAAATATTTATCAAAGGTGATCGGCAACCAATCGTAGTTCTTATTTCGTTACATCGACGAGATGTAATATTAATTGGTATGTCTCGTATTGACAAGCATTTATTATAATTAACCAGAAAAACGTGTATTGCGTTCGAGATACAAACAGTGATGTAACTTCATGGAAGACCGGAATTTCCTTACGTTTTTGCTATTCACGTACTCGTGAATTCCCAAGAATATGAATATATTAAATTATTAGGTTCTTATCTTCATTATCGCCATGCTAATTTTCTGAATTTTTTTTAGTATAATATGAAAAAGAAGCATATTACTGCTCCAGGCGAAATTGAATTTAGAACTGATTATCATAAACACAAGAAATAATTTAACGAATAGGAAGAAAATATTCATGACTATAAGTGAATAATTAGTATACCTTGGAAAATGAATTATAATGAATATTTAATCGAAACTATTTAAAACTCTACAGATACCAAGATACATAAATGTGTGAAGGATGTTCAGTGTTCTAGATTAATTAGAAAATATTTTATCGGAATATAATGTTTAAGAAGAATCATTTGATCAAAGAAATTAAATGATCGTTACAGTTTTATTGGAAAAACAAAATTATATTAAAAATTAATTATTAGTCATAAACAAATTTCTTTCTTGAATAAAAATTCTAACTGAATATCGAAGACAGCGTCCATTTCGTGACACTTGGTCATCAAAATGGCGGCGCCTTGCTAGAAGCGCAGGATTTTCCTTGTTTCCTTTAAAGGAAAACGAGTTCTCTGTTGTACAAAACAGGTTTGCAAGGTACTGGAATATTATCAAGCGTAATTATTCCGGTACTGACCGATTTGTAGCGTTAACTTCGAAGAAGAGATTTTCGATGACTCTAATTCCAATGAATCATAAATTAATCTTAAGTATTCCGCTTCCAGTGATTGAAATATTATCCTAGAAGCTGGTTCCTAGTTTCTTCTAACTTCCTTTTCTCTTTTCTCTTTATTCAAACATCATATGATTTACTTCCATCTTTACTCAGAACTGTTTCATCCTCTATGAATTCAAATTAATGTATCTTCTCTCTAAATATTTTCCCTTTTCTCGCGTAAATTTATATTCGATACCATTTTCCTCGTCTTTATTTATCTATTGTAAAAATTTGGACGTGTCATAATAATGTTGGAACTCTTATTTCTTAAATCTTTTATTTATGATCAGACTACAAATTGTTAGAAAGTGTTACAAAAATTTTCCCATTTATTTAACGCACGAAGGATTGTTCCAGTGGAACCTATCACTCCGGTCCGAACGACTGAAAAGCATTAATAAAAGTGGAAGCAAGAGTCACCTGGTAAGCTACTCGTCATTTTTCTTTTTACGACGAAAGGAAATTGAAAATTCTCGTAGCCGGAATGTAAATGTAGTTAGGGAATCGGTTCTACGTCGCAAGATTATCGTAGAAACTTTATACTACAGTCTTTTTATGAACTTCACTGTTTGACATTTAATCTCTTTTTCATCGATCTTACTTTTTCATTTTATGATTCTAGATAAGAAAATTGAGATAGTGAGTTGATGAGTTAATTAATAATTTTACTCATTTCTTTTGAAAATGGCAAAGGTTGAAATATTGTTGAAATAAATTTTTAATTTTATTGTAAGTACCTACTTTTAAATTGATTAGATTAATAAAATTATGCGACAAGAATTTAACTTGAAATATACTAATTCCTTGATTTATCATGTGTCAAGTTATTGCTGTTCTTAGAAGAAACTTTCCTTAATGATCCTTTAAAGGAATTATCTCGACATAAATCATGTTACTCGAATTATAGAGAAATACTAATTGAAACTGTTCTAATCATTTTAGAAACATCTATTCATTGAAAGTTATATCTTAAGAAAATAACTAATTGGAAGTAAAATTTCTATATACAATGGAAGCCAGAGAATTCTGCTCAGTAGCCTTATCCATCAATAATTGAGTCATTATACACAGAACATTTTACAAACCAAAGTTAAATTGTACAAAAATATAATTTAAAAACTTTAATAGTTTAACTAAATTATAATTTAACATTGCAAGATAAGAAAACATAAAGACTATATTTACATTTAATTAAATGAAGCTTGATTTTGCAATTAAGTAGTACAAAATTTTCTATACCTATTACTATGTCCAATCAATTTCAGAAAACTTTATTAGTTATTATAATTAAATATTTGACAGAATTAAATTAAATTTTACTGAGAATTTCTCCAGTAAGAATTTATACAAGCAAACATAAATATCAAATGCTTCCAAGAAATTTGACGTACGTACCATAGAATACCCTTAATAGAATAAAACAAATTAATTCCCATAAAGATTGTCCTGCCCAAAATAGAAACTCAAATTCATAAATTCTTCTTCTGAATTATCCTTATAAATTCTCCTGGGATTTAAACAAATCTCAGTTCCCTTAAAATTAATTCCACTTTTACATGTATAATATCTCTAGAAAATCCCTAGTAAATCATATACACTGCTACTTTGCTCACCCAAGGAAATATTTGTTACTAAACTTTATTTTCATTCTCAATTTTAATACTAATCCAACATATTCATAAACCTTCTCAGTTCCCAAAAAGACCATACATATTACCATAACCAGATTAAAGCATTTACCAATCAATCACAGTAAACGATAAACAAAAACAATAGCATATTTCAAATATACTAAATATAACCCTATATTTCAAACTTAATTAAATGTAACCCTAATCTTTCCACCATCTCTTACCACCTTTTATGACTTCAAAATTCTCTCCACTGTTCCAAATTCCCTAGGAATTATACCTCTTACCATACTCCAATTATCGTTCCCTAGTTTCCAAATTTCCACTGTTCAAAGTGTATATTCATTTTACATAAATTAATGTTATTATCCAATATGCTTAACAATCTCGTGAAATCAGTGAAGATATGATAATCCGAGTGCCAAATCACTTCCTAACTGTACCACTAAAGTGACACAGCCTTGTTAGAGGGCGTTGAACTCGATCCAACGACGATTCATTGGAAATCGAGCGTGTCCACGCGAGAAAAAAGGGAAGCAAGTTGGACTTACCTTCAGAGAGGCCATGTCGGACACGGATCGATGCGTCTGAATGGTTTCCAGCTGGTCCAGGCACCAGTCCAGCTCTTCCATCGTCTCCACGGCTAGTTTCATGTAGTTCTCCTCTGAAACCCGGAAGAGAGGGGGACGTTAGCGCGAAAGAGGAAGCGACTGAGAGCTCTTTGCGACACGGCGAAGTTAATCGCTGTGCAAAGAGGTGAGAGAACGAGGCTCCAAGAGGCTGGAGAGTCTTTTCTCGAGCTGGAGTTCACGAGAAGTGACACGAAAGTGTAATTGATTGGATTTTTCGACAGAGTTAACAGATTCAGGCGTAACGTTTGTTTTGAACGATTGGAAAGGTACTCTTTCTTCGAAACAGGTCCCTCGATTTGGTTGATTTGGAAATAATAATTTTTAATTTATTTAAAATTGCTACTATTTTGTACTCGATGATTATTACTATATAATTATCATTTTTGACCCAGTATTAAAAGTCCTTATATGAAAAGTAATATTTCTATTTAATAATTGGTGATAATAGATAAGCTACATATATTTCCAATAATCATAATTGAAAATTATCACACGAAATGTTGCTCTAATTCGATACTAAAAATTATTATACCAAATGTGACTTCTTTTTACGTAACAAATAATTTTCTTCAGTAAAGTGGTTATTATAATTTGTGTAAACATAATAATTTCGTATTTTCGTGCTCAGTAAGCTGTCCATACTGCCTTTGTAAACTCAAGTTGCAACGTAAGAGGCCATTTTTATTTATTAAACCTTAAAGAGAATCAAACGAGAGAGTTCAGCTTCATGGAACGTCGAGTTTTGCTCGACAAAGGGTTACAAAGGACTAACAAAGTACACTTTGAAGTATGTACATTCTCAATTTTAAGCATACAATAATTTCTTCGGAAGAATGTATCCACCAAATTTTTATGGAACCCGCTCCGACCGCGCTGGAAAATTTCCCTATCATCGAAACCAATTTTGCAGAAATTTCCTTGCTCCAAGAGTCGCACGGTAATGAGATTCCTCTCTCATTATCATAACTTCTGCAACAAGAACAGGGCGAACGGGCTTGCAAATGTTCGAAACAAAAAGGCGTAGAACACTTTGCAGGGATTATGAAGAGTGTGGATGGAAGGGCGATGGGTGGGGAATAAACGGAATAAACGGAATCCTGAAGCTCGTTAAAGATGAAAGGTTGCATAAATGAAGCAGAGAAGAGATCAATCGAAAGAAGAAAAGGGAAAAGCGAATTGACGTCAGAACGAAGGAAATGCGATACCAGAACGTAAAGATAAAGGGAGCTGGACTTCAATACCAATTTCGAGAATCTCATTTTCCGAGGGAGACGAACGTCGTTGGATCGAATAATCGTACTGCAACTCGAACGTTTTAGTTCCAGACGGAAAAGATTCTGTCTTTTTACCTTAAAAGTAATTTCCACGAGAAGAGGAATAATTAGGTTGCTTGGGTTATAACGAGTTGGTTATATATCGAACTGGATGGATTTTAGAAATCATAGGCATTTGGTGGTAGTCTTATTTGGATAACAATAATAATTTTTAATAATTGGTCAATGGTCCAGGATTGATGAAAATTATGAAAACTATGAATATTATAAGTATTATGAGAATTATGAGAATTATTTATGAGCATTATGAGAATTATGAGTATTATACCTCATAATACCAAGTGGAACAGGTGTTCCCCATACATCATGTTTTTATTATAATTTCCTAACTGGATCTTGACTTTCATGACACAGAATCTTCATTAATTTGAAATTAAATTTTTGTACACTTTCTGTATTGTATTGTCATGCTGTTTATTATAGCTTATTATCATAATTATTATATATTGCTATAATTGTGATAAAAATGTGATGTCTGGGGTGTATCTGTACCTCATCGTGTATCTCATGGTATTATCGTTATTTGGAGAAAATAATGGTCAAGTTTGAATGATTTCTAGTGGATATCAAAGTGATCCTCACCTCCTGGCGCCAAGATCCGTGGTTGCGGCGTGCTGCTCCCCTGTGCGCCGCTACTCCTTCGTGATCTGAAAATAAACATGTCAAAGAACATTTTTAATATCAATTTATGCAATTAAATAAGTAAAAGAATTATAACATGCACAATAAAAATTGGATTAATTAATAAAATAAGAAGTTTATTTTCTTGTTAAATTAATCATGGTTAAAATCACCCTTTGCATTACAACGAAGAGTCTAACTTGACACGAATTTACGTCAAATCTCACGATTATAAGCTACATTTATCACGCGACCATAACTATATTTAACATATTTTAACAAGCACAAAATTCAAAGAATTTCTAAGATTTTTTCCTAATCTTTTCGTCAATAGAATAAATGTGTAGTGATTAACTAAACTTAAATGCTTCTTCGATAATTTAAAATGAAAATAATTTTTCATAATTAAATCGTGATACAGAGGGTTAACAACTATTTATTTTATTTCGTTTAAAAAGTATACAAGTATTCGAAATTTATTGGCAAAAGGTAATAAAATTCGATTAAATTAAAATTTAGAAACGGACATTGGAAATTGTCATAGAAAAGAAAATAGTATAAAATTGATAAAATAGTTTCATGTAATATTTAAATAATCATTTATAAATTGAATGAAAATGTCAAAACAAGAAATTTTGAATGATACGAATGTAAAATGTTAACAAAATAATAAAAAACAAACGATAAAACTCGAGACACAGAGTATAATAGGGAATAAAGTGTTAAAACAATAAAAGTAATAAAAAATGAATAAAAGAATAAAGGCACGTGCAAGATAAAATGTACACGTGTACACATAATCAATCGTCGTTTATCGATAAGTGGTGAAACTGGAAACGCGGAATATTCTATTTACATCAGCCTTCAAATAGCAATAAAATGATAAAATAATCCAAATAATGAAGCAATAAAAATACGCGTTAACCAAATATTTCAGATAACACGAGCATGGTATAACGTTAATGTTCCAGACCACCGGTGTTTATTATTCTCCTAACTGTGTGGTAGTAATTAAACATCTTTACAACACTTGAACACGAAGTGATTGGTGTAAACTGAAAATTCTAGATCTTCTAGTTATGAAAATTTAAAAATCTCAAATATTACAATAAATCAATTACATATTATATTTGTAATAAAAATTCTAGACCTTCTAGTTATGAAAATTAAAAAATCTCAAATACTACAATTATTCAATTACATATTACATTTGTAATTTCAAATATTGCAGTTACTTAATTGAATATTAATTTTAGAATTCTATATACATATGTATCAATTATTCAGTCATATATTACATTTTTAATTTTATTAAAATATGGAATTATTTAAACGGATATTGATTTTGATATTTTAGATATCCTAATTATTGGATATCGAGTTTGGTGTTCTGTTTCCCTCATAATCATTAATAATTAATTACTAATCTATTACTATTATCACTAATCACGTGTTATTATTTATTATAATAATATAATAAATTATTACACATTCATAATTATTCATACATTGAAATAATATACAAATGTAAAATTTATTATTGTCATTGCTATCTCATCATTAGTAATTATTAATTCTTGCAATAAATATATATTACGAAGTTTCACATTAAATACCTTTAATTAGAACATAAAGTAACACTATATATAATAAAATAAAATGAAATAAAAGTCATATAAAGATCATAATCCTTTCCTGCTATATAATCTGAAACTTTTCCACGATATTGTACATTTGTTTTTAATTTATCTCGTTAACAAGATATTATTGTTCTATATAAAAGTGAATATTTTTATTCAAATATTAGATTATGTTCAAATCTACTCACTTGTTCGTGGGCACATTCGTAAGCGACAGGAAGTTGTTCCTGACCGAGCGCAGAGAGGCCAGGATCTGCGCGAACGGCGTGACAATGAGGTCCTCGCCATGGCTGCAAGATGAAACAGAAACAAATCAGTTCTCCTCGTCCCATCGATTTATCAAACATGGTACAATGAAGGAAGGATTAATGGGCGAACGTTCAGCTTGCAATGAACTCGACGTTTGCTTCGTGTTCCCAAAAGCTGCACTCTAAAATCATGCAGGCGTGGCGTCTTCTCGGTTGCAAACTGTACACCCTCTGTTCTTTATTACCTCTAATCTTAGTCTTCACTTCTTAATACTTTGCAGTTCCTTTGTAACGAACGATAAAATTATTCCAGACAATTTCATTCTATCTTTATAGCCGATTATTTTCATTAGAATTCGCATAATACCTTTAATATTGAAAAATTTTTATATTTTTCTAATTTTCTGCGTTCATCTTTGAAGAAATTAGCTATTGAATTTTCCTCTTTGAATTTCATGCTTCTTTCTAAAAAATTGTGTAGGTATATATCGCAATATTAAACAAGTTGTAATACTAAATGTGCAAAGAGTAAAAAATTAAAACACTGAAAGAAGGTATGAGAGAGAAATATTTTATAATTTTTGTAATTCAGAAAATGGAAAAAACAATATCAAACAGTGATATTTTAACTTTTATTTTAATCTTTCTACCTCCATAATTAATAAACTGCCACTTTTTAAAGTTGTTTCTCATTAACAGATAAATTCTAAAATTCATATCAATTTTAATAAACTTATAAAGATTTAATTATCTCTCGTCCTCGCGAACTTTTGTGTTTCACCAGTAATTAAGAATTCTTTTACCGATACCAAGTGTTGAACAAACCTTACAAACAGAATAATGAGAGACGTCCAAGTAGTAATTACAGAGCAAATTGAAAATAAATTTCTTAAAAGACGAAACATTGCTTCGAAAAGATAAAAACATAAAAGAAAATAGAAAAAGAGATAGGAAAGCGAATAAAAATTTATTTGAAAATTCGCGCAATTTAAATTTCCAGCAGCAGTCCTTGAGAAAAAGTCACATGCCCTTCGATTTTCAGAAATTTCAATAAACCGTTGGAACCCATTCAATTTTCACAACCGAGATTTATTTTTGAACGAAATAACGCAGCTCTAATTTTATTTACACTATCCGCAGACCTAAAAGTAGGAACGTTTACACAATTTCCTGCTAATTTCCGTTTCAAATCAATCACTGTACCTGGATACTTCAACTAAAGTTCAATTAGTAGCATAATTGGTGCATCGTTCGATTGAAATAAAATTACTACTGATTCAATTACACAATTAAACCAATATTCGATTCAGACAAAACTTGTCTAACCAATTATGCAATTAGTCGATTGTTTAATCAAAAGTAGATTATTATCGATCGAATTATTCATCTGGCTTATTGTTTAATCAAAATACGATAAGTGAGTCGTATCATGCGAAAAGAAACGTCTTCGAGTATTGATAATTACAAAAATTTGCCATAATTGAAATTTATTTTTACTCATTATTAAATGTTCTTAAATTAAATTATATTATATTATATTGTATTATAAAATAATATCAAATTGAATATATAGATCAATTTACTTATTAAAATTATTCTCTTCAATCTATCTATCTACCAAATTTGTCAAATACAAGATATTAAAATTTCAAATCCCTATTTTTCGTAGTAACAGAATTAATTCCAAAATTTGGGAGACAAGAAGCTATACACTTCTAAATTATGATTCTGATATCATATGACCATAAAACAAAAAGATAATAATTCTTTAAAATGATAAAAATGTTCGCAATTTATTGCATTTCATGTTAGTATTTTATTAGAATTTTTGTAAAAATTTTCAGTGGTTATTTTAAAATGAACTGAAAATTGATGGGTTTAATATTGTGCAGTGAGAAATGTTACTCGTTGCTCACAAAAATATTATTTGAAAATGTAATTTGTTATTCAAAAAGACATTCTTCTTACTATATTATTTTTAATAATAACGTACTCTACATTTAGGTTAAGTAGTAATTAAATTGAAGCTGTTTCTTGAAATTACGTAGAATCGTAGAATAAATCACACTTCACAGTCCCTCTTAGAAACAATAATAGAGAGAAACTGATGTTATAGCGTTTCCGGTGGTAGCGTAACGGATTAAAATTAATTTTAACCATTAAACCTGGGACCACGTTTTCACAGATTCGTTTCTAGGCGGTCTGGTTTCATCATACATAACTCGCTTCAATTCTTCTTCATCCTTTATAATGAATACTGTGACAAGCTAAGATCACAAGGGAAAATATGATAAATCACATTTTCCCTTCCTCTCACACAGAAGCAATTTAAAATTTCAAAGTAATGTCAACCAATCCCTCTTTCAGCAAAACTGTCTTTTTATTTCCTTTCAAGATTAATATCGAATATCAAATTTGATATTTACATTTAACGATGTTTCTGGAATTAGAAAAATGTAACGTTTAAATTTAATACGATATAACAAATGCATTAGATGTAAATAAATTTGACATGTAAATTAAATAATATTCCACGAATTTTATAAATTTAATTTTATTATATAATATTACATATTTAATATTTAATAATTAATATATAAATTTAATAATGTTTTACAAATTTTCTAAATTTAAAATGTTCACTATTTAATATTTAATATGTGATGTTTATATGTTTAACATTAGTATCTTTTTAATATTAAAAATATAGTATTAAACGATTGATTACAAGGGTTAATATATAATGTTAAATATATTTGACAACCTATTCCAGCCTCTGTTACCTATTTTTAATGTTATTGTATCTTTTGACTGGTTGTTCCCCTCTTCGCCCACGCAGCGGCGAGCTTACACCATTCCGCCGTCAGATGGCAGAAAAATCGGAACATCAACAAGAATGGACTCATCGCGTTCCTTTCTACGAGATCATCGTATGCACGCGTGGTATCATTGATTTTTTTTTTTATTTACTCGCTTGTTTATACCTCGTTACACGGTGGAACGTTGAAAAAACACGAGCAACTAATTATACACGTGCTAACGAGATAGAAATCTATTTTCAGGCCCGTCGAAATACCATCGTTCAGCTCGCATTTCCGATTTCCAAAGCGGCGAGAGTTGCTCGCGGAGTTTGCTTTAATTAAATCACGCGCCTTCCCACGCGCGAACATGTACACGTGCGTGAATTATTTCACGCTTTCCCGGCGAAAATTACCCCAACGAAGGGCAAAGGTCAAATAAACGGTGCATCGTTAAACACCGATGCTAATGCTAAAAGCGTCATCGATATTCACGGATTAATTGATCGAGCCTTAGATAATTGGCTTATGATCCTGGAATCTTGTAAACAGGTTATGTTAAAAATCGCTCGCGGCCATTTTTCGAAAACACACCGAAGGATCGTCAACATGTTTATTATTTCAATAACATAAATATTAGTACAAGTTTATTTATCATTTCGTTGTTAATTATTTCGAATTTGAATTGTTTTTATCGAATTTTCATTGTAAATCCTTCGATAAAATATTTTCCTTTTTCTGCCCCATTTTCAGTATTTTCGTTCGAGTGATTACGTTGATTGGATAAAAATTATATTTACTCCGGACAGTCGTTCCTCTTATTTCAAATCTGATTTCAAAAAGCCGACTCTGTTAACATCGGTTCAGTTTCCAATTATTGTCCAATTTTATTTATTTATTATTCGATGAAAAATTTATTTCAAAGTAAATGAACAAATCGGATTCTCTTCAACTTTGATCTACGAATACCGATCTTCGTAAAGTCCCTAGAGATTCCCTAGGAAAGGAAGCACACTAATCACCGTCATAATCCAGAACATAACCTCAATCTCGTCAAGGATTACGGACTTTTCCGTGTCAAAGTACCCTTCGTCAAAGCACCTGAACCAGTGGTGGAAGACGTTCCACCTCCCAGGGACATCAATCAACTCAATCTGTGCAGTCCAGAAGAAACTAGGTTGCCACTAAACATCCCCCTTGGAAGACCATAAACTTCGTCCCAGTCTCTGCGAAGCGCCAAACAAAGGAAACCGCGTCACGTAGCGGGCTGCTCTTGGATTTTTCAAAGTTCTCTATTAAAAGTGAACCAGAAACGCCTCGATCCGTGCTAGAATCCCCGGGTTTATTCGTATTTATTCGATTCGAGCGGCTGAATCGCTGCCACGCTCGCGAAATTGATGAGACCAGGGGTTGGTTTCTGGGTCAACGCGTGCCACGAATGCTCAGGATGTAGTCAAATACCGGTCGACTCTCTACGAGACACGATTTTTGATGTTTATGCACACTGGTCGAGGCCAGGGGGGATCTTAGAACGAGTCCTATTCGTGAACGGGATAGACGTGGACTAAGTTACGTTGCACTTTACTTCCTTTCTTCGAGTAACTTTTATTTTCATTTAGGATCGTGCTATCCTTCGTAAATAAAATTATCACCATTATCTTTCATTCTTATTAATTTTTTGAAATTTCTTGCGACGTTTATTTCAGTTAGCGAATGTAGGCTAAATTTATATGGACACGTGTATTACGCGAGTGGTTCAATGTTCGGTGTGTATAGGAAATTATGGTAAAATAGCTCTACTCTCTATAAATAGATCTACTTTCTAGAGAAATTAATCTAAATTACACCATTAGAGAATAAGAAATGACGAAGAAAGGATCTTGTATATGAATGGAAGGAAATATAACGTAGGCTTCAAAACTTTGAATTAAAAGTATAATTAAAAATAATTTAATTAAAAATAAAATAAAATCTCCATTTTCAGTGAAACTTTTTCTTAATAAAATCCGTCCTGACGAGATTAAATTCTTATATTTGAATTCCTGTAATAAAATATAAATATGCAGTCTAATAGTAAATAAATATTCAGTAAAGTGAACATAATTTCGTCAAAGCAAAATGAAGTGCACATTTTATCAGGAATTATTATCGAGATGTTTATGTAGTTATTGTAGAAAGTTATATACTAGAAAATTAAATAATTAAATTTCACGAAAGACAGCGTTTTTAAGAAAGGGAAGAAGAAAGGTAAAAGGTCAGAGAAGGATGTGAGCATTTTTCTTTTTGGCTTCAAATTGATATGCGACGGGAAAAGGCAGAAAGGTGCACGGAAAGGAGAGGAAAAAAATCGTTTTTAAAGGAATCTCAACTGGGTCATCCTATAAAAAGGCAAGTTTCCATAGTGAATCACCCTTGAACCGCTTTCAGAACCTTTCTCTACTCTTTCCTCATGAATTTCTAATTGAGACTATTTACAACAGTTTATTCCAAGTTGAAACCACCTTATCAAGAACTCGAAAACGTGATAGTTGATGATTCGGAAACTGTAATCGATTGACTGCATGAATTAGGGAGTGAAAAGGAAAGTGAAATTAGTTTTGAATCATTGGGTAATTTATCTTGAAATCTATGACAATCTATTAGTACCACCTTCTTAGAATAAATGAACTAGTAAATGTCATTGATTTTTCGAGAATTTGAACATTAATTATACACTTAAGTAATCAGATTTAAATGTTCATAGAAAGAGAAATAATTTAACAATTTTTCATTCAGAATATTTTTCAAAATATTTAAAGAATGTATTATTATTATATATGATTTACTATTATAATTACATAATGTATATCTATCATTATTAACATTATAATGAATATTATTGTCAATAATAGGGACTGAATGGTAATAATACCTATGGACAATTATAAATTATAAACAAATATTTAGGTTTTAATTAGTTATTAATTTTTAATTAATTTTCAATATTATTATTCTAGTTTTTAATCTACAATTACAATTGCATAATATATATATATATATCTACCACTATTAATATTATAATAAATATTATTGTCAATAGTAGGGACTGAATGGTAATAATACATATGGACAATTATAAATTATAAACAAATATTTAGGTTTTAATATTATTATTAATATTGCCTATTATCAGCAAAATGTCAATTAGTATTATTATTATATAGGTAAATACTGTAATTATCTGCACGATGAAAGTGATTAGAATTTTTCTATCTTTCAAAGCAAATTGCAATAACTACCTTTTCGCAATTCTTCTGGAATTGTTTTCATCTTTATCGGAGAAAGTGTCAGTTATCAACGTTATGTCTTTGGTTAGTAGGACCAACCCACTTTATATTTCGAAGCGAAGAAATATGGAATACGATTGACGCACGACCAACATCCTTCGATTGCACAAGCTTTGAACATCTCGTTTTAATTCTGTATTTATCGGACAAGATTTAGCTACAGAAATAGTCGGACAGGTAATCAAAATTTGATTGAATTTTAAATCAAGTTTGAACGAAAGTTTTGACGAAAATGTAGAAAATGGAAAATTCAGCAAGTACAGATTTGTTCCGATTAATATAAAATATAGTTCGAAATGAAATACAAAAATTAAAAATTTGTAAATATTACACGTTTCAAATTAGGATAGATTAAAAACTTAAGAATTATTATTTCACGTTTAAACAGTGAAGAGTGAGAAATAAGGATGAAATATAATCCACCCCAATTACTACCCTTACCGTGTTGGTTAGTGATCTATTGAAGGATAGAAACGCTTGATCCAATTCTAATTTTGCAAATCACGCTTTAAAAGGGGCAGCGTTTGATTAGTCAAAAACAGTAATTGGATTACAGGATGAAGCTAGTTTAATGAAAGCGTAATTAACGTATCAGTTGCAATTCCTGTTTCGTTCAAAATAAATCACCAGATATTTTTCTGCTGCAGAAATATTAAATTTACAATTCTGATATCAAAATTTTGAATATTTACTACACCAGAGAGAAAGAAATATTAAAAGAGAACTCAAAATTTTCAATAATTAGATTTGTCACAAATTTTAGAATCTTCCTAAGATTTTTGACTTAGAAAAATTTAGAAGAAAAGGAAAATTTAACAATACTCTCAATTTTGTAGAATCTCATTTTTCCAAAGATATATAAACTCTCATATAGCAAAATTATGATTCAATAAATAACACGAGATTTTTATAATTTTCTAACTAAGACAGTATTTGTTAATTCTAATTTTTATTCATAGATAACTAATGCATAGGAACATGATTAATATTCATTAACTATCAATAGTTAATTATTGCATTTGTAAATCCTTTTCTATATCTCCAAAGAAAAATAAATTTTACAAGGATTTCTTATTTTTCATCGTGTTATTATAAAATAAAAGTTACTGATTACTTAAATTTCCATCGTTAAATTTGAAATTCAAAATAAATTGCCACTATTTAAAAAGTAATAGTGATTAACTGTTACTATTATTTAATTTCTCATACATATGCTGGTTATAAAATGAAAATTGTATATGTTATTAGTGAATACAAAACCATTTTTCAAATAACAGCAAACGATGTAAATTTAGGAATAGGTAAACTGGGCATCATTAAAGGAGTTGTTGGCTTTTGTCCAAAGCACAGATTTATTTTCCGCGACAGCCGTTTGCTCGATTCATTATGCAGATGTGTCCAATCGATAAACACATGGTTAATAAACGTGTTACCCAACCATGAATGGATCCTTTGACAGTCAGATAATTAGTTCAATCTATTCCTACGAAATGTGAAATATTTTCAACTTAATTCACAATTTGTGTTCTTATCCACCACGATTTGTTCCAAATTTTCTTGATCAAAATACACAAATTGGTAACCTTTTCATTCATGATTTAGTATCATTTATTTTCATTCATCTCAATTTAGAAGATTACACTGTTCCAAAAATTTGTTATTCGATGCATAAATACGAATGACCTTTTAACATAAAGTAGTTAAGAAAGAAACTCCCACCTAACTTTTTAGATGAGAATAAATCTTTCAACGTTTTAACTTTTCACGTAATATTTCATTTTAGTCGAAAATATAAAGGAAATAAAAATATTTTGAAATACACAAACGTATCATAAAAATTTATTTTATGGAAGTCCGAATGCAGTTTTATTTTATAAAACATGTGTAAATTATCAAATTTATTATCAATAGGAAATTGTTCACAAAGTAAATTTATAATAAAAGTGACAAAATTAATAAATTATTGGCTATTACTTGAACTTGTAACATACTAATGTTAAAATGTATCTATAATTTACCTAACTTGGAGCGAATATATACATTTTATAATTTTTGTGAAATGATATCAAGCAAAGAGCTATGCTTCAAGTTTAAAGTATTAAAAATACATATTACAAATTTTATAGCATAATTATATCTTTTTTCTTTTTTTATGTAGACTGTTATATATTTGCTTCATTGCAGTTGGTACTGGAATTACCCGTGTCTGCACACTTTATACAAATTTATTAAATTATTCGAAACATTTCCTTACAGTATTAAATTTTATTTCGCATTTTACATCTGTTTTGCAATATCATAAAAATCGAACGAGCACAATATAAATTATAAAGATCACGAATTGTCAAAAATGCTTATCAATTCAAATTGTTCGAAATTTTATCTATTTTATTGTTTCATATCAAGAGACATATTTAACGTACTCATCTAAATATTCATAATCGACGATTTACACGACGAGTAAGAGATATCAGCGATTATAATCGTAGGAATGTTATCACGAAGGAGTTATCGACTTATCAATTGAGCATACGTCGAAAGAATATTTGTCACATATTCGATGAAAAATTAGCGTCGATTATAATCCAATTAGCCTTTAAGAATCGTTGATCAAAACTGCATTAACTTTAATCAACTTCCAATGGTCATCGTTCATCGTCGCTTCATTATCCACTGCTATCGCGAATCATAAATCAATTAGTTTCGTAAAATCGATCAAACCTTTTATCAACACCCATTACGTTAACTTTCGATCAACAACAAATATTACTAACGTTAATCGATCGGACGCTTCAGAGTTACGTTTATCCAGTTTAATCTAAATCAGCATAAACAAATACAATAAATCTTCAACAATATCTCAAAATCTCTACTCGTTTATTGTTTCGAAAGTTCTTTTAAATTATGCTCCATTCTAGGAAACGGACATAATAATTTAATCGTCGAAATATGTGAGTCAAAAATATATTTAAGTTGATTTACTCAATTACAGATAGTCATCTCTGCTACAAATGAATGTAGAATATTTAAATGCTATTTAATAACTAAATCTTCGTTAAATTATGTTTCGATGCCTGTATGCCTGTTTGATTCTGTAGGGACATTTTTCCGCCATATTTGACATAACAGTATTATCAGTAATAGTATTCCATCTACTATAATATTTTCTAGACTCAGTATCCTTCAACAGAATCTTCAATCCCAGACAAGTCTCTTCAAATCTTTTCAAAATAGTTCCTACGTTTAATTTCATGATAAATAATTTAATCTTTAAGGAACTTTCCAAAAACCAAACTTATTTTCAAGAAAATGATCATCAGTGACCAACAATTCCATAATTTCACCCACCTTCTTCCATAGACTAATGATCAAATTCATCTTTCATCAATTAAATCAGAGACCTTCAAATTCCTGCTCAACCACATAACCTCTCTTGAGCCACGTTACAAACGAATTCTCATTAGCAACGGTTTACTGGTACTTTAGAAAGTCCCTAGAGGTCTCTGAACTGATCATCGACCTCGATTCGACAGACCAGCTGTCACGACAATCATCATCCACTTACAAGTCTCTCTTTGGCGGTGACTCGAAGCACTGCTCCCAGAACAGTGCCTTCCTGGACGGTCGCAACCGGAGGGCGGAAGCGGACAGGGTACGAGGTAGTCCCCCGGAAGTCGCTACACCGCCTCCAGCGGCTAAGGACGGGGAACTCATACCACCACCGCATCTTTTTAGGCCGCCAGTGGACCCAGGGAAGTCCATTAAGCCGCCACTGGAGCCAGACATCGTTAGAGTCTCCTGTTCGTCACTTTCCTCTACATTCCAACTCGTTATCGACTTGGTCTCCTCCTTTCTGGATCATTCCAGGCCTTAAAGAGGCTCCTAGTTGCCACAGGAAGTATTTGTAGGTGGTCGAGTTAAATGGTACAGCTAAATGATGGACATCTTCATGGATGCAACTCTAGACCCTTACTTGTTGTAGTAGACCATAGGAGGTTTTGTCCTGAGGATAGTGGTTGGAATGGTTTTGAGGTTTTCAGAAGAGACGTAGAGGCTTGGGCTTGAGTACTTGATGATTATGGTAAGACTTCGTATGACTGATTTACTTGATCATTTATAATTATGTGTCCTTTGAAATTTGTGATGCGAAGAACTCTTTTAGAGTGACTACGCAGTCATGGATACTTGTGTAAAATACTTTTTAGATAAACATTGAATATTTATTTGTAGGTGTTCCTTCAAAATCACTTGAAATGTTACTATCTGGTTACCACTGATGACATTCTTTTAGTTAACACTTCCACAGTCACAATTTTCACAATGTAAACCATTCAGTTATTCAAATTCAGCGTATATTGCAATTTTGAAAGTGTTCACACACCTGTTATAAGAAATATAAAGTATTTTTATGTAATATTTATATTGTACATTGGTACACTAATGTACTTAATAGTTAATCCACGCATCATTCAAAATCTTATATATCTACTGACTATTTAAACTACTATATTTTAGTCACAGACTTCTGACTATTAAAATCCTCTATTACCAAACGATAAACTATGATGGAAACTTCAGCAACTTAATTTCTTATGAAAAGTATTTCCCTGATCATTTTAATTAGGAAATTCTATACTGTAAACTACAAGTCTAAATCTTATGATTGAATCACAGAAACCACATCAGCTATTAAACCTATAAACACAGTTAGACAAATAGGAACCTAAGTTTCTCTGATCGGTATCAAAATTTTCACATCATTTCAAATGAAAACAATCACTAAGTCAGTGTAGCACCTTTCCCTAGGCAATAACATTTTGTAGATAAAACCTAAGCCTAGTTTTGGAATAGGCAAGGAAAAAGTTCATTCTTCTAATGAAACATTCCAAACTGTTGAAAAAGTAACAAGCAAAAAATAAATCAGATTCAATTTTCGTGTCATTCAAGCTCTAGCCAGCAAACGATGAGCAGCCGGATTTTTGTTTACTCTTGCTGAGGCTTCATTAGAACGATTGAATTTCAAAGAGACGTCCGTCGAAAAGACGAGCGTGTGGGCGTCGCGACGCTTCTACAAATCACGTGTCGTCTGAATTTCAGATTGTCAATGAAATTGCCATCATTTGGAAGCTGTGTGTTCGTTTTACTTCTATGCAAACGAGGCAATTTAGTCCTCTTTACTACCAACAAGGCAAGTTTCCAACGAAGTGAATACTTTCCTCGAATTACGTTTTCAAGCATATTTCTTTTTATTATTGTCTGTGTTTTATTATATTTTGCGAAATTTCATGATATATTTCCTTCATAAACATGTTTTATTCATCGCTGAACAATGGGCCGATTTTGCAACAGCCTGTTGGACTAACTGGGACAAGTACCAACTTAACCAAATGAAACTAATTAGGCTAAACCCTTGTTGGCATCACATTTCTTTATCTTCTAAGTGACACAGTGATACTAAATTGGAGCATTCTCTCCTGCCAGCTTTCGATTACTAAATTTAACGAAGGTCTTTCAATATGAAATCAGGAATTTCAGTAACAGATTACATTTATTCATAGGTTATGTTACATTAGTGATTCTCAACTAGGTGACAAAATTTTCCTAACAAGAAACTTCATTATATTCTTCATGAAATAATACTATTGAAATTAACTAAACAATATTTAATATTTAACTAAAGAAATTATATTTTTTGCTAAAAGAATAATATATTTATCTGTATTATAATTTAGAATTAACAATTATAATTGAAATAAATATAATCATCAAATAAAACTCTTATCAGAATAGATAGAATATTAAAATTTAAATTTCAAATTGCAATGGAAACTACGCTTGTCCATTTATATTCTAAAAAATTCTGATAACCGCAGGCGAAACTGCTTTATCTGTAAAATAAAATACTTGGCAATGCAAAAAAGCTTCCATTCCATTTTAACTCCTAAATTCCTAAAAAGTAGTCTCTTTTCCATCTCCAATAAAACATTCACCATATCTCGG
This sequence comes from Eufriesea mexicana, assembly GCF_001483705.2. Taxonomy (NCBI): domain Eukaryota; kingdom Metazoa; phylum Arthropoda; class Insecta; order Hymenoptera; family Apidae; genus Eufriesea; species Eufriesea mexicana. The sequence goes on from NW_016909634.1 coordinate 1,615,472, forward strand.
TGCCTTTCATCAATGTCAGACAATTTACGCCAAAAAACGACGATTCCCCTTTCCCATCGAAGGCACGTTCCAGTGGTGAAATCGATGAGAACGACCAAACTTTCCGAATGCTCGAGCCTCGTGTCCCCGGGGATTACGAAAGTCTCGTTATAACTGGTCTTCCTCGACCTTGGTGAATTAAAGAAACTCGAGATGACGGATCATCCACATTGGAAGGAGAAAACGTCAGAGATTCCAGAACGGTGAAAATGTTAGCAAAATTGAACGAATATTCCGACGGATTGCTCTTTGATGTAAATGCCGTTCTGATGTTCCGAAATGAATGTCAAAGCTTTCGTAATTCGTGACGCAGAGGAGTATCGTATTCTCAGTAGAAACACGATGTCCTGGGAAATACCACGGTGGAATATCGGGTGTGGCTGTTGCATAAGGGGAGAACTTTCTTTGTTCTCCCTTATTTCGAATTCGGAAGCGGGTATCCTCGTGGAAATAGTCGGGACTGATAGTCTGGCTGAAGTTTGATTACAGTCCTCCCGGTCCTCGAAGGACTCCACTATGGAGTGGAAGGTTGTGAAGGTACTTGTTGTGTGAGAGGAAAGTAACAATGTAAAGGATAAATGGGAATTTTTAATACTATGGATTGGAACACAGATTCGTGAAACTGTAGCTCAGGATGATTTCTACCATTGAGCTTTCATAGTAATCAAACTGATTAATAATACTTTGATCATTTCTTAATTGTATCATTGATGTATATGATTAGTGAAGAATTCGTTGAAACATTAGAAAGTACTTAGAAATATTACATAACACTATATCAAAAATTCCAATGCAAATTTTAAAAAATAATATAAAATGATGTTCTGGAAGAATATATTAGAATGTAAAATAAAATATGGAGAAATTAATATCACTGTTTTACATTTTTCATTTTGTGATATCGGCCAGTGTGGCTTCTGTTTGGCTGAGTTAGAGTTATTGATTGATATGATAGGTTATGCAACTCAGTGGTTGATTTAAGAACATTTCTCAATGGTTTCTATGTGTAATATATGATGTCTTAAAACTGGCTAGCTATTATGTAAAATAATGGCTATTTTGAAAATATAGCTATCCTGTATAGCTTTAATGTCCCTAGCAATATGCAGCACTGTAAATCCCAACTCACTAGATTCTAGTAACTTTCTAGTTCCTTTAGTACTTAAACGAGAAATTTCACGTTTCAAAAATGTCATTCAAGTCCTAGCTTCTTTATCTTGAGGATAGATTTAAATGTAAGACGATTCATCTTCAATGAACCTATTATGTAGTAAAGATTGTGCATCACTTTTTCACAATGGGTGAACGTATCCTGGTAGAGATACAATTTCCATAAGGTCTAATTCTATTCACCGTACTCTAACAATGATCGATTCGAGCAGGTCGATACTTTGTTATCAAGCTGTCGGAAATGTAACGTAAACAGACGATAATATACAACGTATTCCAGTAACTGGTTTCACAGGAGTTATCGTACGATAAAATTAACTTCTGATGTTGAAGGAAAACCGGTATGCAATAGCGTCATAGAGTGCATTCGCTTCAGAAGCGATTCCGAGAAGAATACTGGCAATAATAAATCGAGAAAAAGAAGATAGAACAAAGAGTCATACACTGAATTAGCGAAGAATCATCGATCGATGATTGAACAAATTTTCGATATAAAATTTATCTATTTCTTTTTAATTATTATTGTACGATCATTTTTGACCAACTTTTTAGCAAATGAAAACAGAAATATTCAATATACGTCAGCAAATTTGATGCAATTTTTGCATAATTAAAGATATTCAAATTTTGGAAACTCTTTTATGCAGAGACAATTTTTAGTAAAATTAACGTATTCTAACTATTACTTTTGTTAAAAATATACAGAAATTTCGATTGAGAATATAATACACGCGATTAGGATTGTTTGTGAAAAGATAAATTATAAATGCAAAATAAATCTTTTTTCGTAAAAATCTTTTTATGCAAAATTAATTTAAAAAGTCCACTGTATGTGTAAATACTTTGATATACATGTAAAGCTAATTATTATTGTCTGAAACTTATACATATTCTTAGGTATTATATAAATGTAAATATAAACAAGCTATAGGTGAAATAAATATTAAATATATAAATATGTCCAAATAAATTAATTACTGAAAGGAAAATTCTAAACAACTGCTAAATACAATTAATTAATTTTATTTCAGATAAAAAATTAAACAAGGAAAAATGATTTTTCAATAGCAATATTAGAAGACATAACATTTGTTTATGCTTGTTAAAAATTTGCAAATTAACTTTTTAATAATATCGTTTATATTCGAAATTCACGAAACACTGATTTCGATTATTGAAATTCTATCGAATGCTATTAATTTTTTGGCTCGTTATCATCAATTTGTATGTTCGCATAACACGTGTCTATTTTTCTGGAAATTTTGTGTAATTCGAACAACTGACGAATAAAACGCGTAGCTCTTTCAATACACTGATTGAATTTGAATGAAACTTTTGAAATTTATACAAAAATGTAGAAATGAAAGGAAATAATTAATGAAAATACTTAATGAAGGTTTAAATGAACGTATGATATCTGGAGAAATAAAGAAACTAATAAAACACAGACGAATAAATAAAATTTGAAATATTTCCCTTTCATTCGACAGAACATTTGCGATTTAAAAGTATAATGTTTTGAATTTGTTTTTCAATCGACTACAACATGATTCTCCATTCAATTCATTCCAGTCAATTTTCTCCCATATGAAATATATATAATAGTTTTTTGAATCAACATCTAAAAAAGAAAACAAGAAAATGTTTGAATTGAAGTATTTTTTTCCAAAAATAATTCAGAGATACATATATTTTTTCAAAGAATTTAAACGAAACAGGATATTAAAAACAATATTCATTATATTTTTATCTTTTTCGTTGCTTTTATTATTTTTCTTTTTTTTCGAATCTCCACAATTCTTGATTTAAAAAATTTGGAAACTTCAACATTCAATGTTTAATAAAACATTCAAAATCGCTGCAATGGTTTATTTAGAATCAAACAACGTATATAATAAAATTTTTCCATTTAAGGCTGATTTTTTGAAAACTAATTACAACATAATAATTTTGTTCCATCAGTTCTATATCTGCACCTACAAAATTTACCAAATTTCATTAAAATCAATGGGAACCAGATATGAAAATTTTCTTGTAATTTATGCAAATGAAAGATTTCAAAATAAATTTTTCAAAAATTGAAACACGAGTACGAAAATTGTACTAGTCGAATTTAATTTATTCCAGAATGGTAAATCACCTCTAGCTTTCTATAAGGAATTGCTGCGTACAATATTTCATCAAACATAACCTAAAAAATTCCAGAATAACAGAAAGATGTAAAGATATCTATGGTTAACGTGTAAATATAACCTGTTACACCAAGACGAACGGTATATTCGAAACGAAGTAAATCCTCTCGGTGCTTTTCACCAAGTTTCCAGTAAATTATTTACGTAACGAGCCCATAATGCAATCGTCCTCGAGGAGTCGCCCGCTCGATGGCGGCAAAAAAGAATCGAGGCTTCCGTGCAGCCACGCTTCGCTCGATTACAAAATTATCTCGTAACGCGTTTCTTTCTGCATCCAAGGGGAACCAGGGAGAGAACGAGAGAAGGTTGACCTTTCTAGCACTGACGTAATCCGAGTGGAATCCTCTCAGACTCTTTTCACGATCGCTGGGTGTCGGCCTACAAGTAAGTACGTGTAAAGCCGTTTCCGGTTATGGCGAGGTGCACGACACTCGTCTTTCAATCTTTTTGAATCTCGTTCAACCGTGTTTTCTCTTTTCCTCTTTTCCACCGAATTATGAGGCTTTTCAATCGATCCTCCTTTTTGCCTCTTTTTCCGTTTCATACGAGGTATGGCGTAAGTTGATGATTAATGAAAATTCGTCCATCATGTCCATGGACATTTCGGATGTTTCGTGATTTTAACGATGTTGGAGTATTATTGGTGAATAATATTGGTGAGATATAGGTGAATGTCAAACGAGTGAGCGGGGACAGTAAATATTTAAATATTCGAATATTTCAATTTATATTTGATCGGAATAAATGCAGAATTAAGTGAAATTTTGAGGAAGAAATTAATATCTGGAGATTGTTACACCTATAACGACACAGAATTCTTTGCTTATGTAATTATTGAAATCATGGCTGTGCTTTTGCAAATTGATGACGACTTTTATTAAGATAGAAACGTAATTATAATTTTTTACTTACTTTTTCTGTATCAATTTAATTATTCTTGATTATATATGAACATTATGAATAGTTATTTTTACGTGTGTATGTATATGTGTATGTATTACTATTTATATATACATTCTCTGTTCAGGTACACATTATACATTGGAAATCCTGATATAGAAGTTATATGTGAATTATGTTTATTTTATGAATTATATCTTATACTATTTAAATGAAAAATATTATTTTAAGTATAGAAGAAAATTTTTATTTTTCTAATTAAGTTAACGAGACACTTGAAATTGTGATACAAATAAAATATGTTCATCATCGAGGATCAATAACTAATAATTAAAGATTAAGCTAATGAAAGAATGTAACTAATATTACAGCAAAATATAAAGCGAGCGTAATAAATAATATTCTAACGATTCTATATTATAAAAGGGTTTTTCTTAATGAAAGCAGTTTTCCAAAAATTCGAAAATTCTTTAGAAATGCATCTAATTACAAAAAAAGAAAAAAAAATATTTCTTGGAACACGTTGTCAAGAATTATTAATAACGTCAAAGTGTATAAACACCTAAATATATAAAATTCCACTGATTCTATACCATAAAAAATATTCCTTTCTTTTGTGAAACGAATACTTCTCATAATTAAAAAATCATTAAAAGAATTTCCGGAAAAATTTTTTTAAAACTGTTCCTACTACAACAAGAATAATTACGTCTAATGAATAAAATTCCATCGGTTCTATGTTATGGAAGAATTTATTTTCTCATCGAGCCAATTTATCTTAAATTAGAAAATTCATAAAAAATTAATAACAGAAAAATAAGAAAATATTTCCATGAAAATTATTATTGTCACTACGGTGAAATTTATATTAAACTATATTAAACTTCATAAGTAAAATTTCATCAATCCTGTGATCGTCAGAAAATTCCGAATTCTTTATTGCGAGAAAATTAATTTACTCTCGAAACGAATTCCATCATTTATGTATTGTTAGAGAATTCGTCTTTATCTCGTAAAACAAATCTCTCGTAAACTCAGAAATTCAACAAACATCAATTTGGGAACGGGAAGGAATATTTGCTGAAATATTTCCACAAGAATTGCCAACAGATAGTACCAGGCAACACTTGCCCAGGTGGTTCGTTAAATTATTTCGCCGCCAAGTAAAATTACATAACCATCGAAATCTATTACTGTTTTAGGGTCAGCCAAAGCTTCGAAAACTTGTCTAGCGACCGATTTCCATTGTCTGCGAGTGAGACATCCTTAGAAACTGCGGGATTATGTAATGAACGCTAATTACTGCCCAGACTAGCGAAATGAATTTTAAACGAGCTTCATCGCTAATACAGTTTGGACATTAATAGTCACTTACTCATAATTTCCTTAAAAATGAAGCATTTATTCCTCGGGATATTTAATCACAATTTTAACACGGAAATAATTCCTGCAATGATGATTTATTATATATTCTTGCATTACAGTTCGATCATTCTTAGTAAGTTTTAATCAAAGAATTATCATCAAACGAATTTTTACTTGCTGACAATACTGATTTATTATTTATAATTAAACTTTAGTTTATTATATTCTTCCATGTAATTTACGTATTTAACCAGAAGAGAAAGATAGTTTAATATAATAAAAAAGGAACCCAAACTTTTCAATGATGTCAAAAATTAGGAGTACATTTTCTAACATTTTTAAAACCAACAATTTAAAGCAATCTTAAATGTTTATATTTATGTTCGAAATTTATGATTTGATTCTATTATGTAATAATATGGAATGCAATTGCAATAAAAGTGAAAGTACTATAAACTTGATGATATATTGAAGTAATTTCTAATAAAAAAATACCATGATACTTAAAATTGCTTTTTAATTAAAGGAAAAAGCAACAAAAAGTTATTGCTTGTAAAAATAAAAGACATGCTAGGTAGTAAAAAGTTAAGTTCAAAAATGAAAACAATCAAGGTATAAAAAGTTAAGAAATTTAAGTTTAATAAATCTTTTAAAAATAATTGTTCCTTTGGTTTTTTTCTCTCTATAAATTGTGAATATTTAAAATGACCATAAACTGCTAAAGTACAGTAACATACAATTTTTCTCCATCTAATGTTGAAGTAAAAATATTAAATATTGTATATTTCAGAACGAGATAGCGTTAAATTGCGGTTGCACAATTTTTATCTGCGGAAAAGATAGGAAATCTGTGTTTTAAATATGAATTTCAAGTGTTACAAAGCATCAGAAGTGAGCACGCGTCGAAATCACATCGATATCAGCTCTAGGCCGTTTCGATAACGCTCTACGACCCTACGATAAAATGGAACATTATCAGCGAAGCGTTTATCTTGCTGAGAAAACTCAGATTCTGACGTCAAATATAGCAACGAACTCGATTTTCGGCTAGGAAGCACTCTGATCACATTCTAGGGATTTTCTGGGGGAAACAAAGAACCTAACCTAAGTCCCATCAAAGACTTGAACTTAAATTGGCTGTAAAATAAATTCGAGCATACTTTCAACCAATTTCGTTCAACACTTTTCGAGTTAAACTTCAGGTACTTAGAAATTCTACTCAAATTCGTTACAACAAAATATTATTTATAATCAAACCTAACCTATTTTGAACACATGGAAATGTTTCTTAAACATTTGAAATACAATTGAAAAATTAATACGCAATTAAGGACAAAATCCTTATTTTGAAAAATTGTGGACGAAGTTAAATTTTAATTGATAATTCTACATACTTTGAAATACTGTAATATATTTTCGAGTAGAGACTTGGGTATTCGTAAAATTCCCTACGTAAAATTAGCACGATTACTTAAAAATTTATCTGAGATAAGGACTTAGACTTTTCAATGGAAGAAAGGCAAATGTGCTCTGTCTTCAAAGAGAAATAATTAATTTATACAATTCGATTGTTATACTTAATTTTGTATACCCAAATATTGCGACTAGGGATTAAAAAATTATTTATCCAATGACGAGACGAAGCATTAAGACTCTTAATGAGAATTAAAACAATTTCGATTCGAAAAATCCTATAATCCATTAAATCACTGAAGCCACGAAAATGCTATTGCTTCACAATACAATCCAATAAATCTCCCAAAAATACACGAATATTAAACTACTATTATTTTTCATTTTACTTTTTCTAATTAACCATGTATAATACAACACATTCCAAATTCCAGAAAAATATTGTATCTAATTTTTGAACATAACACACCTCAATTACTCAGTTGCTCATACACCAAAGAAATTATTAATAATTAAATCTATTTCGAATACAAGTAACTCACATCCAAAAGGACCTCCAATTTATTCCTAATTTAGTTGCAAAACGAATTACATTAACTTTCGGGAAGCCAGATCTCCAAACTTTACTACGTTTTCCAGGGAAATTATAAGCTTATCCTACGTCATCCTCCTTACTTCCCCGTCTCTCATTAGACTAACACTCTTTGTTTGAAAATCGAGTCGAATCTGCGTATCACTGTATCCTGTCTAAACGCAGGAAAGTCGTTATGAAGTTTCGATTGCTCGATTATCCTTTAATCCGAATCAATGGTCCGTGTCAGCCGTACTGAGCTTACGAAATAGACCCGTCAATCAATTCATTATTCGCGAAATAAAGGTTCGATGGAGGGTTTATGTTAGAAATTCGTCAGCAAGCTGGAGCAGAAGGTTATTAGATGAAGATCTTCATCGAAAGATAGGTTTAAAGGCTGAAGTGAATACTCGATAGAGGGCCAAATGTTTGATCAAAGATAAGGGTAAAGACTGAAACGGGTACTACATCGAGGATGGGTCGATGGTTCGATTAGTTGGCCAGGGATTGAGGACTTGGGAGATGACTTAACGTAAAAATGGATTGGCTGGTAGTTAACGAAAAGTTAAGTGTTACAGTTTATTGGTACTTTGGAGTTAACTGGAAGTGTTGATAGGTAAGCTCCGACGGTGAATTTGACTTAGCAATTTTCAGATATTCCATGTATTGCGTAGAACTCTGGAGTTTTCACTAGGGATACTGCAGTGGCAAAGAAGACATTTTGATAGATCTGTTTGACTTCAGTTTTGATACTGTTCAAATTTGAATTTCTGACGTAGTACTAGGGTAAGTTACATCCAAACAATTTTTATTTTGTATTAAATAATTATCAAGGATTGCAATTATGTTAAAAATTTAGTCTATGATTAGAAAAAGACTTAATAAGTATTCAATTCGAGTAGAAACTGAATAGAAAGCTTGTTTAAAGTTGGAGATTTCATCGAAGACTCGATCAATGGTTCAGTCGAAGAGAGAATAAGTAGGATTCAGATCTCGATTACTCACAAGATAAAACACTCACCGGAATATTTTATCCGTAACTTGATGGAAAACCGATTAGACACTCAACTGAAGATTCTATGAAACGCTTCAATGATAATTCGATTAAATACTTCACCGGAATCTTGACTAAACATTTAATCGACATCCTTTTCAAGAAGTCAACCCTTAATTAGAAACCTGAACCGAGTATTGATTCAATAAATGATTCAGCTAGCGACTTGATTAAGTAGTCAAACAAAGACTCGATTAACGATTTGTTTCAGAAACTTAACTTTAATCTGCACCACGATAAATTATTTAAAAGAAATTGGTCAATGATTCACGCATGAATCAGCTGAACTAAATACTTAAGTATTAACTTAATCGAATACTCAACTATAGAAACAAAACCAAAAATCAATTCACATATCTAATTAACGTCTAAAAGATTGAATTAAACATTTATTCGCAAACTCAACCAAATCATTTGTCAAAATCTCAATAAAAAACTTAATTATTAACTTAAGCTAAAATCCAATTTGAGATGCAATAACAAAGATTTGTTCAGGATCTTAACTAGAATTTTCATCACAATAAATTACTTCAAAGAAATTAGTCAATGACTTACCCATGAATAAGTTGAATCTAACATTTAAGTATTAACTTAACCTCAGCAAATACTCAACTCCAGAAACAAAGCCAAAATCAATTCAAATATTTATTTAACAACTAAAAGATTTAGTCAGAAATCTCGAATACTAATAAACTTAAAACCTAATAAATGAATTAAATACTCAATAATTAATTCGTTCGAAGATTCAATCAAAATTTTCACGAAATGCTAATTGCCTAATCAAATTTCTCAACCCAAGACTTAATTAAAAATTAAAAATTTATTCACAAACTCAAACAAATCTTTCAAAATCTCAATAAGAATCTCTATTATTAACTCTAGCGAAGGTCCAGTTTGAGATGCAGTAACAAATTACAATCGAACGCGTCGACGTGCAAACTGTGACACTGACAAAATACGTTAATTTCACGCCACGGTCGTTTGATAAACGATTCATCTGATGCACGATGAACCTGATAGGGAGCTGACAGATTAGGTGGGATTCGAGTACCGAACAAGTGCCCTTGGACAGAGGCTGATAATGCTGGAGATACTGAAACCTGTTCCTAGACCAGTTTCATCACCGCGAATCCCTATCTCCATCGTGAAAGTTCGTGAACTGGATTGAAGCCAGTATTTCCGTAAAATACCCTACAATTCGGCTGTTTTCTCCTGTGATCCTCGTTCCGTTAAATAAGAGAGGAGGCTGACAATCATCCCGTGGGAAAACGAGTATGCTGCAAAGACTACAAAGAAGGTACGAAAATGATCACAGAAAGCATTTCTGAAACTCAACATGCTTTCAACTAGCTTTGCATTATTCAGAAAGGTCTTCCTATTTGGTTTCAGATTGAAAGCAAACACTCAATTATGATCAACTGGGATTGTGTTCCTGAGAAGCCTAACTTTTGATTGGTGATCAAGATTCTTCTGACCTGGTCTTCAAATTGTTCCTTTCTTTTTCGAAATTTATAATTATCCTAAATTAGACGATGCCCTAAATTATTCATTTTACTATATTATTATGATCTGAGAAAATGGAAGGGGCAACTAATTAGGTCCAATTGGGATTATAACTATGAGAAATCTAGCTTCTAATTAGCCACTAAAAAATTTATTCTGGTGCTGTTTTCAATTGTTTTGATTAAAATCTCAATTATTCTCGAATAAAGGACACCAAATTATTTTTCTTGGTTATGTTATTACGGCCTCAGATAATGCAATCAGACACCTAATTAGGTTCAATTAGGATTGTGGTTCTTAGATGTCTAACAGTTGATTAGTGATCCAAAGACTACAAAACTTACGTGGATTTTAAGTATTTTGAAGAATATCTCTACCATTTTCGAATAATATGTATATCAAACGTTTCACGTATATAATTAAAACAAAATACGAATTTAATAATAAATATTGTTAAGTCCTATTTAATATTAAAGCGGAATAAAACGTTTTCCTTCTACTTCTAGAAAAGGTAAAGCGATCTTGCTAGTTGCTCGTAATAAAATAAAATGAAAACGGTGACAACATTGACATACGAGTATCCAATTTTTCTCCAATTTCTGTCAGCACTTTTTATAGTCCAGCACATGTAACATGCACCACTCTTGGTCCATATACCGATGTAATTTTACAATAGCATGATAAATGGACGCTATCTAAAAATGTATAGCGCGAATGAATAATTTTTCGCAGTTTCCTGAAACGAAAAAAGAGACACGGAAAATAAAATTGTTATTTATGGCCCAATTCGAATAAAAGGTTTTCCAATTTTATTTTTATTTAGCAGCATGAGCTATTTTTCGTTCCGTTCTGCGCTATGAGTCTTATCAAAATTGGAATTTTAATGATTTATTGTATAATGTGTACCTAAATATAGTATACGATAATTACATGTAATTATATAATAATATATTGTATCACAAGCTTCATAATCAAAACCTATTTTTAATAATTCTGAATCCTTCAGAGTCCATCAGAATCGACAAGATTCAATTACTTCAAATCGTTATAGTATCATTCAAAATCTAAAGTTTCCATTCTTATTCTCCTATTATTTTTATTCGTCTTCTTATCCTTCTTTAATAATTAAATAAATCTGAAAACGAAGTGTGCTGCTCTAATTGCTACAGTCCTAGTTATCATATACCTATAGTCAGCTATATCTATAGTTATCATATTCCTATCTCACCAAAAATCAGCATTAACTTATCCAAAAGCTATTCGTTTCAACTGACTACGAAAATAAAAATCCCAAAACTCCTAAAATTCTAAATGTTGCTCATTTTATAATTCCAGTATCAAACAAACAAAATTCACAGTTACCATTTCCTGGACTCCTAATCTCCCTATTCCATTGTATAACGATTACCTCGCTAATTTATTCCATATGCACACTTGCTCATATCACCTATTCTATTCTATCATGCAATTTTATTATGGAATAAAATTTCCCTTTCCCATTCATCACCTGTAATTCAATAACCCAATAACTCGCCAATCCGGTTTACCTCTACTTCTTTCATCTATTCTCGTGACCTGCCTCACCACAGCGCAATCCCACCATTACACAGCGGATTTCAATCGAGAGAAGCGAGATACACCGACGTCCTGCCAAGTCGATCGATCCCCCTGACCATTTTCCAAGCAAGCAAAACGAAATTTACGAAGAAAATCGAGTCGAGAAGCTCATTGAACCTTCCCGTGATCGAAACTCGGCGAAAGTTGCGCCAATTAACAAGCTAGGGTCAATTTCTTCGTCGAAAGAGGTGGTCAGGGATCGCTCCTAAAACGGAGGGAAAAGCTCACGGAAGAATTCTAAAGTGCAATTATCTCGATTGGCCGCGAGGGTTCCGAAATGCGAAATCGAACTCGATTTCCGGGACGGCTGACGTTTCAGCTTTGGTCACTTTTCACGAGGGTTACACGAACGGATTCCAATGCTCTCAGCTAATTTCGGCTGCAGTTGACGAGCTGCCTTAACGAACCTTGTGACCATAAAGCACCGGGACTCGCATCTGCGTACCGTGGATCAATCGAGATTGTAGCAGGAAATGACGCAGAATTTTGCCGGATTTCAAGGTACCTCGAGGAATCTCATGGAGTGCTGCACAATTTCGCGAGACCTTACGACCGAATGCTAGAGAATTTCAACAAATTGGAGGAAATTCGAGCGAATTTTATAGAGTTGCTCGGCATTTCGCGTGATTTTGTTAAGTATGCGAAAATTTTGCAGAGGTGTAGATAATTCCGAGTAATTTCGCGGAATTATGCATAATTCTATGCAATTTCGAGTGATTCCGTTGAATTATGCAGAATTTCGTGAAACTGTATAAAATTCTGCAGGACTTCACATATGTCTGAAGAACGATATGAACTTTTTCACAATTGCGTAAATTTGTACAGAATTTGCTGCAAATTTTTAGTATTATGCAAAATTTCGCGAAATTTTGTAAATCGTTCTGTAAAGTTTAACATAATTACGTAGAATTCGGTAAAATTGCATATAATTTCGAAGCATCCTACAAAATTTCGAACATGTAATCGTACAAAATATCTCGAGATATTTATTAACAGAAATTTATGAAATTCTGTTACGTTTAGAAATTTCTAAAAATTTTACACAATATCGGAGACTAACTAAGAATTCCACGAAGCACCTCAAATCGATCAGACAGAAATTAATAAACATTCGTCAAATCTAAGATTTGACAGATTCGTTAAACACACGAGCGAATTTGAAAACAATTGTTCTGAAATTAATAATGATGGAATAATACGAGAAAGTTGTAAGCATGAAAGATTAATCTGCAACAACAGTGGGAGCCTTGAAATTTTTGTGGCCTGATTCAGAAAGTTGCGATATGTTCGTCGAACAGTCCGGCGAACTTTTCGAAATTCGCGTCTAATATCCTTGAAAGCTTACGAAATTCCCACGAAACGTCTCTCAATGCCTTTCCACGAAATTAAACTACTATTTTTTCGGGTATCTGCGTTGAACTTTACGCCAACTTCCAAGAGACGTTGCAAATTCCACGATTGTTCGATACGCCAAGTTCTCGCGTCATTTCTTTCACTGATCACATCTGTTTAGCAGTGTTTTCAACGTCCCTGCATATTCCCCGACTCTTCGCCAGCTCTTTTTTCCTACGAGCACATTTATGTAACGACAGATATGCATGTTAATGCGCGGACAGTGAACGTATATTTGATAGCAATTGGAATGAGAAAGAGAAAGAAAGAGCGCGACACACATATAAAATTCCGTAAATATTCAACGTCCTGCAGGTCACGTTCGTTGCATATTTATGAAACCTGTTTGGTTGTCGCGAAAATCCACCGTTCGCTCGAATTTAGACCACTGTCTCGCGTATGCTTTCCACACACGATATTCCATTCTACTGTCGGTCCATTTCACTTCAAAGAGCCTAAACCTTCTGTGAAAATTTCACTCCGACACTCATGATGCCAGAATGGTACCTCCCAATTTCAACCACGTCACGTTTCTGATCGAATCAACGATAAACAACATTTCAGAATCGAGTGAATTTTTCAAAGAAACAAAATTCACTGAAATTCCTTCGTTCCAACTGTTCCTCAAAGTGCCATTTTCTTTTAAATGTAACATGGTTAAACACTCGTGGTGACATAATAACACAGCTCTCCGAATTTTTCATTCATCACTTAGTGGGTATAAAGGAAACGAAATTTGGAAACGAATTATCCAAGAAATGGCAAATACTCTGAATTTCTCGTAGGAACGACACTTGCAACACCAGGTATACGAAGTAACGCAACAAATAAGAGGTAAAAGTAAGACATGAAGAATTTTTCATTCATCACTTAGTGGGTATAAAGGAAACGAAATTTGGAAACGAATTATCCAAGAAATGGCAAATACTCTGAATTTCTCGTAGGAACGACACTTGCAACACCAGGTATACGAAGTAACATAATTTTTCATTCATCACTTAGTGGGTATAAAGGAAACGAAATTTGGAAACGAGTTATTAAATGGCAAATACTCTGAATTTCTCGTAGGAACGACACTTGCAACACCAGGTATACGAAGTAACGCAACAAATAAGAGGTAAAAGTAAGACATGATGTAATACATGCACCTCGTAACACAATTGAACGCAGATACGGAATGAAAAGGTACAATCAGCAATAGAAACACCATTACTGCTCACTGAGCCCACTAATTGTAGCTAAATTCCATCGAACATCTATCGATCCTATAATTATTCACGCCACGATACACGCACGATTATCATACCAAATGACTTGACCTAGGATACACTTAACAAGCTATTCTGCAAACGGTAAACGTCATCACTGCTCGTCAAACCTAATTCCAAACAGAATTACATTCCACTCTGCTCCGTAGAGCCTGTATCAACAGCATCCTCGATATTCCCAAACAACCATAATCCAGCCCGACCCCTGCAAAGTGTCATTCCACCACATTCAAAGTCACCAGGTGAGAAAGCCATCACGAGAATCATCACTCAGAACCTTCCATCCCCTAGATCTGTCAATTAAGACAGAGTCGTCACGAAACAAAGGAATCACACTGTTACAAACACAATTACAAATTGCAAATTACAAATGTCACAGAACGCCGATCCACCACGTCTCTCTGGATCGCTTGATCGCGGAACTTGAGCGAGGTTCCACTGGAAACTGGTGAGAATCGATGCAAGAGTCTCGCACGCGATCCAGAGGATCAGGGACACTGGACGTGGAGGGATTACACGACGTTTACTAACGATCGAGCGCGATAGAGATCGATCAGTGGAACGTTAGAGCAGCGCGAACAGGAAGCGGAAGCGGGTCGCCTGATTCACGTGACGGGAACACGGTACTCCGGCGTCGTCGGACACCTCGTGTTTGCCGCGACGTCCAACTGGCCAGGCTGATCTGCTTTCGCCGAGATTTCGCCGCCGGCCGCTGGAGGGAGGGGGCGCGATTTGCGCGGGAAACTTGCGCGTGACCCAACTCTGCTGGCGTCTCTGTCGCTCGCACGCTCGCGCGCTCTCGCTCCGTCTCTCTCCGTCTCGCTCGGTCCCATGCGCTCGAAGGATCCTTTCTCTCTGTCCTGCTTCTACCTGCAGGCTTCCGCGACTGGGCTCCAGTCCTGCTGCTCCTGTTACTCGTCGGGATGATGCGATAGAGTAGGCCTGGGCTTCGGATTCTTCTCTTTTCGGATCGAGACACGTTACCGTTCAAGTTTATGACGCGGATACGAATACCTACGGTTTTTGCTCGCTGAGGATCTTTGTGCTCAGGCTGGTCTTCTCAGGGTCGACCTGATGTATTTAAGTGCTCGGATACTATAAGGTTTGGCTCTTGTTTTCATCGCATTCGAGGTGTGCTCGTGTTTAAAGTTATGGGCTGGGGACAAATATTCGCTGCTTTTATGCTTCGCACATTCCTTGCTGGGCTGCTTTCTTGTTCCAACCTGGTGGAGACACGGGTTTCGATCGACGAAGCTTTCTTGATTGATGCAAATAGTTCTTACTTGCTTGACAATACGTCAAGGTCAATAGGTATGGATCGAGAGAGTTTTTATTTGTAGCTTGTTGCAGACTCGAGTCTCTTTTGATGGTGTTCTTGATACGTTCCCGGGGTGTTAAAGCAGTGCTATTGGTTCAAGTTGTATCGACATCTTTGGATCTGATATATTCTGTGCTCGTGTAGGATTGGGATAGAAAATGTGTTCCTAATTTAGTTAATTGGAATTCACAGGTGATTCTGAGACGTCCTATCCTAAGTCTAGCAGTGGCTATCTTCTTGAGAGTGGGCACATGAAGTTTCGTCTTCGTGTATTTTATTTAATTCTGCATCTATGAGATATCTTTCAGCGTAATCATCCTAGTTTAAGTCTCAGATAAAATAAGATACCTATTTTAAGCATCTTGACTTAACGTTTCCATATTAACAGGGTTAGATCTTCGATCTTATGTGACTACGAACGAACTTGGTAACTAATTAAGATCCCGCTGTTGCTTGTTCAATGATAATTTTCTGCGTTGCAAGATTATCGAAGGACTAATAACCTCGACACGTGGCCCAAAGTCATCGAATACGAATATCTTCCTCCATTGCTGATATATCGTTAATTGCAGGATGAACCGCAGTCAGATTGGTTATTTGACCCTTCATCAATACTCGTATTTATAGGACGATCGTTGCATAACAAATATACCGAAGAAGCTTTTATTTACTATTCTTTTCCTAGAATTTTGATCTCAATAATTTGAGGAACCATGCGTGAGAATCTTCGTGTTCCTGCAGACTGTTCATAGTCTGAAAATTGGGAATCCAAAGTTCAGATCGTAGATCTTACACCTTCAATTGCATTGTGTATTTTCAAACCGATTCGAAATTATATACGAGTTAGTCTGCGTAGAAAATCGTAGATTATTATTTATATAAATATACTTGGCAAGTGGAACGTGTTTCCTATGTCTTGTCTTACACGAACATTGCGAGAACTGTACCTTGCTTTAAGTTTCTGTGGTCCTTTCTCAATTCTGCAGTATAATTGCTTCTCCCAGCTAAAGTTAGCGTCTCGGTTCTAAGTTAGCGTTTCCTCTCAAATTGAAGCTTTCTGAAATGTGTTCTTCATTTTTTATGGTGAGAAAGCTACGTTCTTCGAGTCTGGTTTGCTTTGTATCTTTTACTCCGAGCACACGCTTTTATTTTCCTTTTGCCATTTTCCTACTATTACTTTTTCCTCTCTCCGCCATGGGCTACGTTTTCATTTTCCAGTGTATTATTTCTGGTGTTCTTTGTGACTCAGTGAAGATTTTTCATCTGTTTACTTCAGCTGTGGTAATATTACACTTGTCCCCGCTCATTTCGTGCCTCATTTAGCTCTTGGTCCACTCGAACGACTCCTTTCTTTCGCTATTATTTCTCTTTCTTCGCCAAACTTCTCTTAATACCCCATTGCCCTATCTTACACTCTGTCAATTTTAGAATTTTTTGAGGCTCTCTAAGAATCCCTCCATTGCTTATTTTTATCACGACGGCGTTAGTTTGTTCAATTTCTGTCTTCCCCACCCTGTTGCTATCGTATTTTAAACAAAACCTTTCTCGCGGGCTTTTTATCTCCTTAGTAGTGTATTATTGCCAATTTGCATCCACTCTCATTGCCGGTATAACGTGTTTTTAATTCACTTTGCGTTCCTTGCCTTTGCAGAATTTAGTCTACGTGCGTGGAATATTAAGCAGTGTATATAGAGGGTGTCTGAAAAACTTCCATAGACTTTAACTAAGATTCATCGTCAATATTTTAAATAAAATATAATATATTTAGAAACAGAGCCTGGCGTGTTAAATATCAGATAATCTTATTTTTCGGTTAATGCCTTCGACTAAGTGACAAAACACTTTCGTGATTAATTAATAGTACGTGTCTTTAACAAATACACTGAAAATACTGGATACGTTTTTGAAATATTTTCCAATTATAGTAATATAATTCTGAGACATCTTTAGTTTTATATATGTATATATATTATTTTATATATTTCAGTTTATTTTGCACATAAGAGAGATATGTAATCATGTGTGACCCATGCATAATGCAAAATGACTTTTAAAATCATAAAAAGGTCAGAAATAACAGAAATATTTTTAACCAGAACTACATATACTAATATATAACAATTAATAAAAATTTTCTGAATTGAAAATCACCATTTTACAAAGAAAAAATTGCAAATCGACATAAATTAAATTTTCCATATACTTGTCTGCATACCTGAATTTTTTACGAGTTTATAAATCTTGGGGAAATGTATCGTGGAAATCACCCAAAAATATAAAATTCGTATTCTAAGAAGCTCATTCGAATATTTGACCATTTAGACTATGATTTATGGGATTCAGAAGCAATAATCTTTCGTAGGTGAATAAATCTCGAAAAATAGGAAGGGATGGAAGATTGGACAGACGATAATGTTGCAAGGAAGCTTATTACAAACAATTCATGATGAGGTAAGGGAGGTGATATCTCTAAGGAAATTACGCAATTTTGCGAGTAGTGGTCACTTGCTGTAAATAGGGAAAGTAAGACGAATAAATATGGTTTCTGCATGAAGTGCGTGACAAATGGACGTCAAGACGAAAGAAGACGACTACTTGGCTGTTGCTCGAGAATAAATAGAGGGATTAAAGTATGAAATTTTATCACATCCGCTATATTTCTCCGATTTTGTAATTTCTCAATAAATAAATAAAGGATTTATGAGAAAATAAATTGCTTGGAAGCGAAGAAACTATGAAAATTGAATTGGAAGAATTTTTATAGTACAAAGGTGGACAGTTGAGATTTCGTTATATTTAATGAAGAATTCTGAGTTAATAAAAAGTAAAAAAATAAAAATATAACTCGAAACCAGTTTTGGAGAAATATTTATTACTTTGGTGTATAGTGATAAGCAAATTGCTTGGAAAGAAAATGGTGGAGCAGTGGTAAAACCTACAACAAAGAACTATGGCGACGGTGGCGCCAATCTGACATAACCTAACTTCTTACTGCCTGTCTTAATTTCTTCCCCCCTTTACTACTTTCTCCACTCGTTTTATTATATTTGATCTTCTTATTTCTTTTATTCCACCTACATTTCTGATTTCTTCATGTTCCCAATTTTATATATTTGTTATTTCTTTCTATATTTCGTATCTTTTATAATTTAATATTTTTATTACGGTCCTCATTTCCCTATACTTTTTATTCTCCCTATATTTTTTATTATTATCGTGTTTCGTATTTTTTATCGCATTTTTAAATTATTTCTCACTATTTTCATGTAATGTATGCTTCCTACGTTACTTCCCTATATCGTATTTTTTATTTTTCTTCTACTTTCTGTATTATTTAACTTCCCTAGGTTTCTCACATTTTTTACTTCCCCCATCTCATAAAAATTTTGCCCTTATCTGCATGAAATTTTTCATTTTTCTCATTTTCTCTGGGTTCAGATTACAACTCGTCACGGACTTTACTCCTCTATTCCCCGATGTGATCCGTGATTCTACCTCCGTCGATTTAAGCGGGACTCATCGCGAAACGACACTCGAGAAGCGGCATATCTGGGGGAACGATACAAATTGGACGCATCAGGAACAGCAGAGGCTGAAAACAACTTACGCGAAGGCCTACTTGCGTCGCAAACGAGCCTCTTGATAAATAATATATTTAAATTAGACTTCCTACAACTTTGTTGTCCGTATTTAGTGAAACAAAGCGATTCGATCGAAAAACGATAATAATTACCGGAGCAATTTATTCCAAGGAACAATGAACGTTTTGTAATTGAAAATTCAATGACTAATTAAACGCAAATACGTAAGTCTCTATACTGAGCAGACGCATAAAATCATTAACTACTGACATTTTCAAGGTAAAATAATATGTTTGTAACAATTCTTATAAATGTAAAGACTTAACCAATTTGTAAATTAAAATCTTTTCAAACAATTTAAGTTTTTTGAGGTTCTTTTTGATAAATAAATATGAAGGAAAAATTTTATATAGTGCACTCGAGTGCATTTAGAAATTATCATGCCGCCACTGATGAAACCAACTACCAGACTTGCGAAATGTTGAAATATTTTCTCCCAAAGGACACGATTTACACTCAAAAGCCTCAACTTTGATAACCGAGGTGAAAAATTGTTGCAATAAAACCTCCTATTCAATTTCGGAACCGCAACATTTCGAAACACCAAACTCCCAATTTCGATATCTCTGATGAAAAATTGATCAATAAAATCTCCTATCCACTTGTAAAAGCGTAAATCTAAATCTGGAAATTTCCACCGGGGCAACTCTGTTAAAAAAATCGTGCAATAAAATCTCAATTCCAATCAAAATGTTTCAACAGTCGTACTTCTATACAGCCAGAAATTTTCGCTCCCACAGTAACACTCCATTTTTGAAACTATCACAGCGCCACCACCACGCATTAACATAACCTCACTCGCTGCAAAGATGGCGGAGAAGAGAATTACTACGAAATTCCATCATACCTGAAGAAAATTGTTTAATCAACGTGTCGAAAATATATCATTGATACGATATTGAAAAATTTTGAAGCAAAATTGAAAAGAGAATGCAGACAAAGGAATACTGGCAGTAATAAATTGTCAGTGTTCACAAAATGGCTATTAAGACACGTAATGGCACTGATTTCGCGAGAACGCGCAATGCTGATCGATGACCAGCCGCTCTCGTCGTCCACGGAGGACGGAAACGACCGTACTGACGGACATAATTCCCGGTATAGTGATTACCACGTACGCTCTACACAAGCATGCACCTCTATTTGCAAATGACTCTCGTCTTGACGCAGAAACCGGTGGTCGTTATTTTAATGAACGCGTCAATCGGCCTCAATTCTCCGGATTCTTCGGCTCTACCTCTGTGGACCATGAAACCGCGATCACGAGGAGGTACTTTCAAGGTTGAATAAAGGAACTGTCTCACTGACGATCGTGGGAAATTTTTTCTCGTCAATCAATGGTGCGTAATTTCACGATTTGAAAGGCTTTGTTACTGGACCTGCCTCACTCAAACATAGAAATTCAAAATCTTTCCCGGATGACATTTTTAGGTAAAGATAGGTAAAAATTTTTTTTTAAATATTTCAAGGAAAATTTTGTAGATTTTTCGATTTCAGGACAGAAGTATAAAATTTGACGGAGATAATCTATGCAGGAAATATTGAAACATAAATTTTGATGTTTTGCGATGAATTAATTTTAATGAAAAAAATATGGAATTTATTAAGCTTTCATGAAAATGTTCTCCTCTTTTTAATATCGAGAAATAAATTTTGCATATTTACAGTAGACCAGATGTGAAGAGGAATATGGAATTTTATGAAAACAATTTTTGTAGAAAATACGGAAAAGTAAAAACGTAAATATTGAATTTTATAAAAGTTGTTTTTAAAAAAAAAAATATTCGAATATGACTTTCGAGCGCTTTTAACGCAACAATTTTAAATTATACGCAATCTCCAGATACGTTTAGTAATTATGAATACATTTTAGGATTTGTTTCCAATTGAACTGAATAAAATTCTTCCTCGATAAATTTAAAAACCTGTATTTGCAATTCCCAATTGCGTTTGTGTTAAAATTTTCCATGAAATTGTATTTCCATATTTTACATTGTTAAAGAGTGCTTTAAATATTTGAACTTTATTCAAGTCATTTCAAAAAATAATATGGGTAAATGAGTTTTAACCGTTCCAGCCATATCATTCACGAAATGAATACATGGAATTTGATAAGAGTAATTTTTTTCAATAATACTTGGAAAACGATATTAAAGCTCATCTAATGGATGAGTTATGAAGGTAGATATGAAGTTCGATAAGCGTGATTTATTAAAGAGATAGATTACACTGAACGCGTGTATTATGTTATATACCCTGTTTAATAATTATATACAAAATATAAAATGATACAAAATGATATAAAATTCATTTTATGAATATAATAAAAACAAGCAAACAGCTATCGTTGCATCGGATGCTATTTATTTTTGTATTTCAAAATCAAGATGAAAGAGATCGGTATTTTCGAATAAATAATTATTGCATGTTTTAAAAACATTCGTTGCACACAGGTCGGAAATCTAAAATATTAAAATTTCATCAGAATATTCAAATTTCCGAAAGGTAACCTCAAAAACAAAATTTCCATCTCTTCCCTAAAGTTAACCTCAAAAATGAATTTCGCCAACTGCCTAACCTTAACCACGGAAATAGTTTCCACCTGTTTCGTAAAGTTAACTTTAAATTGCGCCTATTCCCAAACCTTAACCTCAAGCATAAGTTTCATCCCTTTCCTAAACCTAACCTCAAAAATACAATTTTAACTTTCTCTAAAGTTAACCACAGAAATAGAAATAGAAAATAATAGAGAAATAGAATAGAAATAGAAATCCCGTTCCTAATGTAAACTTTGAAACTGAAAATTCGCCTTCCTTTTGAAGCTAACCTCAAAAATGAATGATCAGCCTTCTCCTAAAGCTAACGTGGAAAACCTGGGATGCTCAGAAGTTGGGAAGCATGCGGAATACTGGTAATAGGATCGGCAAATTCGGAATTTGAGCGTGTTGGACCGGTCCAAAGCGAATTAGCGACAATCACCGGTTGTTGATTGATCGACATCGGTTCCGAAGTCGTCGATATTATGCAAACGGTGCCAGAAAATAAATGGCGTCGCGCGCGGCGGCCGCTTAAACGTGCCCAATCGCTATTTTCCCATCGTCCAATGGTCAATATTGATTTTCCGTTGGGAATTCAGCTACGGCTACGATGCACACTCACGTTTCTCGTGTTTCACACCGACTTGTTGCCTGGTGAAAAACGCGACTTTTCCACTGTTTCCCCTATTTTCTGAAATCTGAGAATTTTTAAAAGTCGATCTGTCGGAGATCAAATATCGGATGTTGGAGTTTTGAAATCGCTGTCAAATTTTGAACAATTTTTAGAGGTTATGGAGAATGTGATATTTTGTATATTTCTGCAATTCCTTTATCGACTTTTCATTTTTCGTATCGAGAAATAATTCAGTAATTGCGTAAGGTTTGATATACTATCAATAAATGAATTTGAAATGAAACGTAGCCTCGTTAAATTTTGCAAAAATATTAATTCCTGTGTTATTATAAATTTGTGTGTTAGGTTACAAATTTTTTGTCAATTTATTAGAAATGGTTTACATTTGTAGATATGAAAATTGCAAATAGCTTTAGAATATTCTATTTTGTATTAACTTGAAAAAATTAATTAATCAAGGGTATAAATATATTCTATTTGAAATATTAAATAATGTAGATACCAGGGAGTTATGATAATTCAACTTATTCTACGTTTTCCCAGTGACTTCTGATTTTATGATACTCTATAGTACAATATTGATGATGTACATAGTAAAGCCTGAAATCGCCTTGAACTTAAATTGAGCAAGTCTTCCGATGTTTCCCCTAGATTCAGACGTTTAAATTTTCTCGAACTTGGATCAGACATTGAATTTATATTTGAATACTTCTATAATACCTTTTATAGAACGGGAAATATTTAGAATCCCTTGAACTTGTTATTGGATACTTGTTACTATATTTGAACATTCTGCAGTGTCTTACCTACGCTCGGATACCCAACCTAACCTCTACCAGGCACTAAATAACTCAAACTATTCGATTTATGAGCTGCATAATTTAGTTTCAAGTGATTGGTTCTATACCACAATTCGCTGTGTTTAACGGTGAAATTTTATTATTAAAAAATAAACTGTAGCAAAGGAATGCGTTCCATTTAACATTCTCAATTTTGAAACCTAACCTATATCCATTTACATCCGATGATTTGATTAATCTTACAAAGTGAAAGTATTTCATATGATACAATTTAAATTGTGTAAAAATAAGTAATAATGAGTAATAATACGTTCAAATAAATTAAAAATTAAAAAAGAGGAATGAATTCGTAATATAGCAATTTTAGAGCAATTTCTATGGGGATAAGAATCTCTCCTGAAATCAATCACATTAATCATATGATATATTATGCAGGCAAATTCGATAATGTTTATAATATAAACGTGCGTGCATCATCGTGTGTAACGTTATATTGTCAACAATCCTATTAAATTGTCACAAGGCTCTGCAGAACGTAGTAATTAACCAGACTCATCCAGGCTGATTGGTGTCATTACACGAAGCCATAAAACGGTTCGGTAAATAAATAAATTAACTAGCCAACGAACAAGCTATTATTGAATTCCAGTAAAATCCATCAATGTCCTCGATGTACACGAGATTGCTTAACGACGAAGGATTATCACTTTGTCTTTATCCTTCCATTTAAATTATCACGTTTATAAAAATTCTAGAGCTTGCAAAAATTCTAATTGAATTACCAAGTCAGGTGAATCCATATGAAACTGAATTTTCGAGATACTTCACTAGCTTATTATATTTCTTGAAATTGAATCGGAAGAAGTGTAGTAGCGAGAGTATTTCGGAAGATCGTCGGTATGAATGGCGGATAGATCTAAACAAGTTTTATATCGATCGATTATCCAATCGAGCGGATGTTTAGGTTAGGTTATCGACGATGAGAAAGATGAATGACTTCTCGGAATGTACGTGGGATTTTTGGGATCAGTTGTAGGAGTGTGTAATAGGTGTGAGCGAATAAAAGGAGAGAAGAATCAAGGAGTCAGACAGTCCTACAGAAAAATAGAAGGACAATCGTAGAAAATACTGAAGGACAATAAAATAAAGTCGTGTGAAAGTCAGTATAATTCTTAGTCTTCGTAATACTTCGTTTCAATCTTGTTTTAGCTCTTAATAAATATATTTTAGAACCTAACATTTATTTCCAATTTTTAATTTTTAATTTTTCGTTTAAATTTATGTCCGATCAGAATATATTTCGATACAAATTTTTAATTCCTCTAAGTAGACTAATGTTAATATTCATATCGATTAATCATTCTCCAATTTTAATTGTTAAATATCCATAATTTCTCTACATTTATTCCACAATTGTCAGTATTATTTTTAATACGAATTTTCGAAAATGATTATATCATAAATGGAAATTTCTCAGTTGTATGTTTAAATTTATCTAAATATATCAATTTCAACTTCAGTTGCCAAGGATGTTACATTAAAGAGTGACCATAAACGTCAAAAAATCCAAGAGACTGAATTTAAGGCCCTCTAGTTAGCCAAGAGACTGTAGCGACATCTATCACCTGCAGTTACGCAAAAGAGGATGGCAAACAAAGCGGAAGGCGCTTCTTTCATGGCGACTGTTAAAGTGTAATTGCTCACGACAGTCTCGTAAACATCTTGTTTCTCGGTCGTTTTCGTGCTCGTAATTAACGCGCGCCCTTCCTCTTCCTATTGTTCGCCATGCAATCTCGGTACCATCGCGCCAATATCCGCGCAATTTTGCTACTTCGTGCCTCCAGCGACCCCTACCACCCTCCGCGAGATTTCGAGAACGGGAACCATCACCTTGAAGGGAAAAATTGATAAAGAATATCGAAAATTATTTTTAATATTGCCTATACCGGTCATTCCAGTTCCCTCATGAAAATTTTCTTGGTCTTCTTCGTGGATATAAATGAGAAAAAATGTGTAAATTTAGATCGCTCTCGACTGTTTTGTTTATTATTAAATAGTGGTGTTAAAAATACAAAATGGCGAGTGAAGGGGATTTATGGTTGTTAAAGTGTGAGACGAGAATAGGGTGGCAGTTGAAGTGACGAGTGAGTATTAATATCTCATTTAAAAACAATGCCTGATTCTATTGATAGATGTAAGATTGGTGTCAAAAATGATTGAGTTTGTTGCTTTCTGAGGAACATTCTTGATTTCGTTTTATCTCGATGAATCGGTCATTGATTTTTCGCGTTGGGGTATTATGTACGCTGATTTTTCAATGATATGCATTTTCTTACGTGTTATTGTACGTACATACACATAAACTTGGTAAGATTAAGTACAGTGTTCTTGGAAGTCAAAGTATTTATTGTCCCTGGTATATTTCTATTTTGTTTCTTTTTCTTGTTTGAATAGCTTATAATATTATTTCATCATTTATATTTATAGAAGATTACGACAGATTTTTATCGAGAAGGAACGAGACAGCCAATCAGAACTTTAACTTCGTACAGGGTGTTGCAGAAAATCGTTCTAAAGTTTGGAACCATTTTTAATATTCATGTGATACATCATGTCTACTGGAATGATGAATCACTGTCTAGGCACAACTAAATTTTGAACGTATTCAGTAATAGCTGTTTCTAAAAATAAATGAAATGTTTCAATTTCAATTTAATGTCAGACACTATTCTTATAGAATAGAAAAAGAATTCTGAAAATTCTAGATTCTGTAGTGTCATTAATTTCATTCTCTAGAACGACAGGGCATGGTCTAAACGTATATAAATATACTGATTATACCGAACTATACCTACTATATACCTAAATATACTGAAGTATTTATATTTAATATTCTATGTCATATTTACACATATATATTATTTACTAATTTTTTAGAAATTATAATTTCTGCCAAACAAATATGCTAAATTAAATTTTGACTTTATGTCGTATATAAAAATAATATATACCTTATATAACATCCATTGTATAGATCATATATCACTCATGTTATTTTCTGAAGTGATAAGTCACAGTATATTCAGAATCAGCTCTAAATTCAATTGTATTTAATT
The DNA here is from genome assembly GCF_001483705.2 of Eufriesea mexicana. Lineage (NCBI taxonomy): Eukaryota > Metazoa > Arthropoda > Insecta > Hymenoptera > Apidae > Eufriesea > Eufriesea mexicana. The sequence goes on from NW_016909634.1 coordinate 1,642,002, forward strand.
ATTTATATTTTTAATTATATATTTCATAATTATTATATTTTATATTATAAAACTAAGCATTGCATATTATAATTCACTAAATTTTTAACTCCTATCTTTACATTTCTAATTTAGTTTATATTTACATGTGATGTACTGAATTTTAAAAGTTGGTCCAAGTCAAAATTCGATAAGTTCGAGGAACAAGCAGCAAAGACAAGGTGAAAAGATTTCAGTGATCAAGCTGTAGCTTAGTTCTCGAAAAACGGAGATACCTATCAGCAATGCAGATTCCTCCCTGAAACTGTACTCGCGAGTCGCGATAATCCTGCTACGACAGATGGAGCGAAGCAAGCACTCGACACGTTGTTTGCTCTCCGCGAGATAAAAATATTTGCACGCGATGCACTTCCACTAGCCGTGCACTCGATGCACCGTGAAAATATTTACTAGCCTGGCCAACCGGATATCCGCGATACCCTCGCAATTAATATCGAATTTTATCGACCTTCCATTTCACCAGCCTCGAAACGACTCTCTCTCTGAATTAATACTTTATTCGTTTCCATAATTCTTCCACGTTGCTCGTTTAAATAAATAATTAATTAGTACAAACCCGATTATCTCGCCGATATCATTTCTCAGAGTCAGCTTTGTTGTTGCATATTATAAAAGAAATATGAAAACGAATATAATTAAAATGACGTATAACTTAATGCTTCGATTAAAATATAAATGAAAAATAGTTAAGTACTTAAGTAACAGTGAATGAAGTATACTTCTGCAATCTTCGAGTTTTAAATTACCAGAGAATTTTATAACGAATTAATAATTAAAGATATTTAATTGTTACACATTTTTAGGTCAGATTTTGAGGTTAGAATTAATTGCAGAAAAATTTCCTTCACTGTACCCTTCATTTGATTCCAAATATTCAGAATCTGCTTATTAAATTAGGCTCATTTCATTTTAAATTGTGCAAACGTTCTTCGGCCTTTGAACAATTACAAATGCATATAGCGGACTTTTTGGTTAGGATTGCAAATTAGATCTCTAAATAACCAATAATCGTATTTTTATAATGCTAAAATTATTTTTTCAAAAATTATTATTCCAAATATGAACCCTTCATAATTTAAAACATTTTTCCAATTGGATATAAGAAATACACCAAAAGCCATTGCTACTTTCATTCGCAGGAATATATACAAGCTACAGGTCCTTTCACAAAAGGGTGTACATGTTTCGGGGTGTACAGTTTGCACCGAAAACGATTGCAGCATACTGAAATTACGTAATAATGCGACTTACCTATACTGATCGGTAAATATCCTGAAAATGACAATTCGTTTTTATTCGAAAACGTTCCACTATAGTTCATGACATGCTGTTAATTAGTTAGTAAAACGCAGCCTATACAGTTCCTCTCTGTTCCCTATGTTACCTCTAGCAATTTCTCAATTATCTTACTTTCTTTTATACAAAAAAACCAACTACTGGGTGTGTCTCGTTTTATTTTACAAAACGACCAACAATCAAAAACAATTTACAGAGGAGAACAAAAAAGAGAAGCATATCTGTACAATCGATACACCGTATATTTCCGAACTTCTCACAGAGTCTACGTTTCAATGTGTGAGTGTGATTCTCTTTTGCCTTCCCCTTTTTCCTTGTTTCTCGTTCGCGGTGCAAAATAGGAAGAAAATAAAACAATGCACAGTGTATCCCGTGTGTGCGCGCGTGTTCAAGCATCGATTTTGTTAGCGCAATTCTGCCATCTGCTTTTGAACGAGAAATTCGTTTCGACGAAGCATCGATTCACCTCGGTTATTTCTTTTTGCTTTTCTTTCTCGATTTTTATTTTTTCTTTTTCTTTTCTCTTTTTTCGGAAGCTCGCGGTATTTATCTGGAAAATAATATGTCTGGAAAAAACTGCCTCTAAGCATTCAATAAGCGACCTTCGATCGAGGTTTCTACTTGATAAACTCTATCGACATCTCTGAAATTGATAAATAACAGACGATCATTGGATCACGTTATGCTGAAAGGAACCAGTCTGAGAAAGTTAACCCTTTACACTGGAAGATTTTTATTTTATTATGTAATTAATTTATTGTATCAATTATATGAACTTGTATTAACGATATATTATTATAATTATATATGTAAATATATGTAATATATAATATAATAGTATAATATAATACATAATATAGTATTTAATATGAGCTGTTCACTGCAAAAATTGATTAACTCCATAAAACAAAAAGTGGAGAAATGCAATGGAATAATGTAGTTATAACTATACCAAGTGCTTTGACACTTAAATTTAAAATTTTTCAAAAGGTGGAGTTAATCGATTTGTGCAGTGAACGGCTCATATATATAAGGAAGTAGTAATTCCAAAACTTTTTATTGCGAAATTGATGATACTTTTGTGAAATAATATAAGAAAAATGCATGAATTATTTTATAAAATTATTGTACTCTAATAGTTTGTGTAATATCGCTATTTTCTTGTCACTTCTACTTCGAGTTTCGACGTCAAAAGAGCTTGGAATTATTTTTCGTGCAAAGGGTTGAAATTGTAACTGAATTTTGGATTACTCTTTTAAATTATAATTAGAAAATAATCAATCCACTAGCTTAAGAAATTATACATAAAATTTTTGTGTATTAAATACCAAATTTTTCAACCTTTTATGTTTATTTATTTATTTTTCGTGAGAGAATTAATATAGAAGTTTGGTGGATTAAAACAAATCCTTTGTTATTGAAAGCTCTAATATAACATTGCAAACATATGAGGAAGAAATGAATTCAAAATTTGAAGGATCTTCACAATTCATTACATATTATATGAGGAAATTATTTAGAATTTTCATAAAGGAAAAAGAAAGATTGGAGTTACTGTCAATGAGTTGGCAGGTACTGATAAATATAATTGAAAAGTGCAATAGATTCATAAATAATTCGTTTCTCACTCTTCTATCATTCTTTTTGTTTCCTGTTCTATACAAGTACATTTCGTGTAAATTTATTTATTTTACTGCCAACGTATGTCAACCCAGTTTATTTGTATTCAGACTGTATTTCATATTATAATTTTGTGAAAATAGTGAACGAAATATTATTACCAGGAACACTTTATTTTTCATTATAATCTGCACTTTATACTTTATGATTCGTAACCTACATATGAAAATATCAAACTGTTACTGAATATGGTTATACGTTCGTATATGTACGTGTATATTTACATATACATGCGTACTTTTAAATTATTAGTAGTTGCCACCGTCATATGGTGACACTGTTCCTATAGTTTGTTCTAGTTCTCCTAACACTATCAATTAAACATTTCACTGCATTCAAATGCAATAAGTGCAAAGAGAAGAATATAGTCAAGTTATATTTCATATTCCTCGAGTTTGTAGAAAATAAATAGTAAAATTTTGCATCAGGAAATCGATATTTGTTTTTTACCTAACTAAACCGAAATAATTATGAAATATTCTTTGACATATCACGTATTCGGGGTTGACATTAAAATAAATAAATTGTTCCTTTATACCTTGAGAATCGAGTAACTCAGTGGATCAAACATAACTTTTTACATAAATTTTAAGGAAAAAGTTTGGTTTTGGAAAAAATATACTACATTGTTAAAAAGGTACTGCAAAGCATGTATGTATATACCTATTCAAATCAATGTGAATACAATTTTAGTACTTTTTCTATATATTTCAATAATTATACTCTATTTATAAATATTCTTCCTAAAGGAAATTTTGTATTGAAGTTTGATTTTGACAATTACCGACGATATTTGTAGTATTATTAAGCACAGTAATTATGAAAATATTTCGATCGTTTCAATGATGAAAAGAGGCCAATTCGTGTCCCTCGTCACTGATGAATCCTTCATTTGGAAAATAAAGTACTCCATTGGCGTCAACAGCAGGTCAAAATTAACTTGTCTATACCAGGTGACCCACGTTCGAATGTTAGGTCTCTCATTAAAATTCGTCACATCTCTTTATCAAAATAAATTAATACAATGTACAATCCGTGTTTCAATGTCTCCCACAAATACTACTAAAATTACTGAGGGAAGCATTCAAACGTTAACTAATCCCTTGTTTTCTTATAATCATAACCACAGCTTCTCAACACTCGTACCTTATTCCAGGTACAGTACAATTTTTAATAACAATTTGTACTACAAAATTTATAATTTATAAGCATTAGAACACTTTCGTTCATCACTACATTTCCTATTTTTCATACACGTAATCCAATTTCAAATTTTAATATTTCCATGTATTTCACGAATTCCACCAATTTAGCAAATCTTCATAAATTTATCCTCGTAATAAAAACAAATTAAAAATTAAAAAAATTAAAAAATGTGGTTGACACAAATATGCCAAGCAGTACTATAAATTTTTAACAGTTGTAGGAAAGCAATTTCTAAAGTCATAAAATTATTAACAAAAATCCTTATTAATTACTCGAATAATTATTTCTCGTTGAAATAAATATTCTTTTGAATTTTACAGTTTGTTATGAAACTTCGACAACACCTTCCAACTCATCTTCCTGAATTTCACTCCTCGATAAACCGGTTCCTTCCCACATACTGTGCTCCAATTCTACTCTACTAGTATCGAAATGAAAGCCGATCGCAAAGGAAAATTCGATGAAAGCACGCCACAAGGTAACTGAACGACTCAACAGGCTACTCAGCTTCGGAATTATGGCAGAATTTCATTATCATTTTATCTCCCATTATTTTTCGACAGCAAACAGTTTCATGCACCCCAACAACCCCCACTGTTCTCTATATGTATGTGTGACAGATAAATAGAAAAAGGAAGTGGTTAAAGAGGCAGCGTATCGAATCGATTTCACAGCGATCGGAATTATCGTGGCGTGGGGTGTCGATTAGTTTGTAAGTGTGTTTCTGTGACTATAAATATATATATATATTTATATATATATATGTGAAGTGAAACGAGAGACTGATAATAGATAATAGGATCGTGTACATACGCTCGCTCGACAGGAAGCTCTGTCTCTTTGAACCTGTAACCCAAGGATCACAAACATGATTCGCATTGTCACACCCCGCACCCGGTTCTTCGCGGAAAATCAAAGAGAAAAAAATATTTTTTCTCTTTGTGCAACGAGGCGCGAAAATTCGAGATAAAAGGACACGTTCCTCTGAGAGAATTTTTCATTTTACCACGTTCGTTACTTTGTTCGTCGATTTTACGTTAAAGACATTTTTCTAACGGCGGACATAGGGGAAATTTTCGTATCGTGGGACAGAGGACACGGTGATTTTTATCTCGAGGAACTTCGTACAGCTTTTCAACGCCTTGCTACACGGTATATACAAGGATCACAGATAAGAGAAAGAATAAAAAATAAAATTGGTAATATATGTTAAGCACCATCACCATCACCATAGAAAGCTACGATACTTTGTCAAGCTACACATAGAAAGAAGAAAAATGGCAGACTGTTCTCGTACAATTGCTGAATAATTGGATAAAATTGCTGGTAATCGATCTCCTTTGCTGCTTTGCAAGCTTTGCGATTTGCAGCTTCGAGTATTTTGGCGATATTGCAGAAATAAAATTACGATTATCAATTGGAATTATAGATAAACAGAGTGCTTTTCGGTGCAATAAAACATTTGGTTGGTAGGTGTAAAGATTTTTGAAAAAGGAAATTTATAACCTCGTGGCAGTGGAATAGGTACGATCACGGTCAGACATTCTAGTAACAACTCCTATATTAATTTATATTTTATTTCTTTTCTGTCAATACCTTTATTATCCGTTTATTGCTTCCTTCTTCACATAATATTTGATATTTCATTTCCTTTTTTAATATTTTATAAATATTTAAAGAACATCGTGAATAGTGATCCTGAAGGGATGAGATGCTGCATAATACCGACAGAGCAATTATCGAAATTTGAAAGCATTCTCAAATCTATGAAGATGCCAGTACTATATGAATGTTCTGGTAACATCTGCTTTATCTTCTGGGATAAAGTCAATTTCCTAACTGCACACTGCATTACCGACAGTGAAACAGAACATTTTATTTCAGACTACGGTTGATATGTCGTTTCTTACAGTTGATAGTACAGGCAACAATGACATAGAGTAATTTTACGTTTGAACAGTTGTACGTTGATGTTTGGTTATGATGTCTGAGACAATTACGTGACTCTATGAATCGATAAAACACTGGTGGACAAACACAGTCACCGCGTTTGTTTTCTAATTCCTTTTAAATTATTCATGAACACGTACACATTACGTTACAACAGGCCAATTACCACTGACGTGTTTACAAATGCGTTAATTAACGGTGTCGTGTCAAGAGGATCTGTAATTCACGTGGGCGTAAATTACGCCAGAATCGTCTAATTACGAAACATAGTTTCCCATTGAATAACCAATAATTATGAATTTCGCGCCAATTCTCGGGAATCCGATAATAACTTCAATAAGCCAATCAGTGCAAATGCATAATTAATCTACGAAAATACAATCTTTACTGTTAAATGAGATATCAAATGAGTCTATAAAATTTTAATTTCTTATTTGTTCCCTTTTCATAAATTCTTTTTCACATTTCAGTTATGCGAATAGTCACTTCTATTTTATCATTGTAAATAATATATATTCTATTAATTATTAAATCCAAATTTAAAATAGATAATACAAATTTTAATAGCAATATATATTTTTCATTGCTTTATTTCAACTACCATAATCGACACATCCAGAGAATAATTATACTTCGATCACTTGCAACTTCAAAATTAAAAATTTATCAAGAATTTATTTAACTATTACAACTATTATCAACACCCGGTAAATTTATGTGAAACATTTGGAACTATTAAAATATTACCTATTAATATATTTTATTAATAATATTATTATATATTTTATTAATAATAATATTATATATTTTAAAAAAAAATATTATATATTTTAAACTATTTAAAATATATAGTGCCTATCTTAAATTCCCCTAGACCAAACCTAAAATACGAATTGTCTGACCATGCTCTGCTACTTCTACTGCGCACAAGCAACCGATATTTCAATCTTTGTACAAAATGAAAAATCGTCTGATCGGATCTCAAGAATCGCGATCATCGGTTCAGCGGTGTATCAACAATCTGACTTTCCTACTTCGTTATTTACAAGGTCGAATCTTTCCTCGTTTTCTCGACACAGATGAAAAAAATAATGAAAAAAATGCTTTCCTCAAGTCGACACCGAGCTAAGCAAGAGTATAGGTTCATGAGCTCACCTCTCGCTCGCGATTGAACTGTTCCGAGACATCGACTTTGGCGACATCTCGAAGTCGCTGTCGCTACGATAGAGGAAACTTTCTCGTCGCTGTGGCAGGGTTTGCAGCACCAGGCCTGCACTCGGCGAGGCGCCACCGCCGCCTCCGGCGCCACCGTCCAGCGTTGAGGCGCCATTTTCCACGTCGAAACTGTTGACAGAAAATATTCTTTTATTAGGATAGAATTCTTTTAAGAAGTTTAGTTTTAATTGCGACGAGACATTAAGCACAAGTTATTATTGGGATTAGGAATCTTATTTTTAATTGTAATTAACATAGATTTAAGTTTTACTATTTAAGTGCTTGTTCTACGATTTAAGTTCCGACGCCACGTGCCATAGTCAACAGCACAGTCGGTCACACGTCGAAGCATCTTGTTCGAAGAATAACACGTAATTGAGACGAAAAGATAACGGCGAAAATGAACCATTGGCCTGACCAGTGTTTATTTACATTGGGGCCTAGCTACGAACTGCGCTTCTCGCCTGAGATATTTATGTTTCGCCTGAATTCCTTACCAGGAGTGTTACAGGATATTATAGGCGAAGAGGTTAAGAAGAATTAAAGAAAATAATAGATATTAAGAAGGTATTTAGAATTTATTATTGAGAAAATGAATTTTTACTGTATTAAGGAGATTTTATTGTTCATTAAGAACTTTATTTTTAATTGTAATAGGGCATTAGGAAAAATTTATTATTAAATTACAATTTCATTTTGCATTGTAATTGGACATTAAAAAGAATTTATTACTAATTGAGAATTTCGTTTTAAATTCTAATAGGATATTAAGAAAAATTTATTATTAAATAAGAATTTCATTTTAAATTGTAATAGGATATTAGGAAGAGTTTATTACTAACTGAGAATTTTATTTTTAATTGCAATAGAACATTAAGAAGAACTTAATTTTAAATTGTAATAGGATATTAAGAAAAATTTATTACTAACAAAGAATTTTATTTTTACATGGGATGAGATATCGAAAAGAATTTATTGTTAATTAAGAATTTAATTATCTTCTGTATTTAATTTTATTACGAATGATTGAGAATTAAGAATCTAATTTTTTTTTTATTACATGAATTTTAATGTATTGCTGTTTTACTGCTGGACCTCAATCGTTGTAATAGAATCTATGGAAAATATTTATGATATTGGTGAATATACGATCTGTGAATTGGATAAAATTTTCAAACTATAATACTACTTGGTTAATTGGAATAGAAGATTTTTTGAAATTAGGTTCAACATTGAACAACTTTTTGTGTTAATTTAATTTTCACGAATTTTGAAATTGTCTATACAACAGAAAGGATTACTGGATCAATTTGTAAATGGAAGATTCTTCTGTTGCTTTAATTTTGAAAAATGTTTAAATTGTTTAAACAGTTGACAGAAGATTTTGGAAGTACTGCTGCTTCACTGTTTAAATTAATTCAGTTATAAACAATTATAATTGAACTACATAGGATCTATTTGAAAAGAAGGAAATATTATTGACTCTGAATGATTCCTCAGTCGTTTTAATTTTTATAAATTATTTTTATGAATTAAAATAGTTTCTGTTATGACAAAAATTAAACTAAAATTTTCTATACTTTCTGCAGAAACAACTTATTCTAAAAGAAATTTTAAATACATACAATTTTTAAATTATTCCCGAGAATACAAATTTTCTTCAATGTTTCAGAAAATAATTTGAATTTAAAGTACAAAGTGTGTTAAACTTCACGAAATTTTCATAATGGCAAGAAGCTTCTAGGAAAGTAACATCTTCCCTGTTACATACCATCGTGATATAAATAGGTTTTAAAGAGTACTGGTCAAATTTCTTCGTTAAGCTAATGATGGTGTTCCCTTGCACCATCAAGGGGCATCAAATTCAAACTTTATAAAACACAGTGTCCAACAAATTATTTGATTAAGCAAAACGTAGGATAAAAATATATTATCCATATTGAATTATATATTTATGAACAGAAATACATTGTTAGTTTACATTTCTACCATCCTCGTCATTTTTCATCCATAGTAATCATTTGTGAACAGTCAAAATAAAAAATTGCATGAAAAATAATAATAAAATTCCAGAATAAGAAGGTCCCTGTATTTTTGGTGGGATTAATGAAATAGAAATATTCAGAAATTAAACGAATATTGTTATAAAAAAATATACGAGGGTTGCTGAAAATATTCCACTTGATAAATATAGTTTTAAAATATCCACAGAGAGTAAACAAAGGGAAGAACAATAGAGCTACGTTCTGAAATAAAAATTCCAAAAAACATGTTCTTCTGATCGCTAATTAAAAGAGAATAAAATTACTTCAAAATCGAAAGTGCAATCTTAATCAAGTCCAACTAAACTCCAAAAGAAAACTATTTAATATTCAAATGTTCAATCTGAAAAGTTCCCCCAAAATTTCTTTGTGTTATAAATATTAATCTAATAATAAAAACGTAATTAGAGAAAAATTAACTTAATAAGAAATAGAAGTCACTTTCCATTAATTATAATAATTTATATCCACTATTTCCTATTCTAACTTTCCAAATTTCTCCAAATAATCGTAAACAGTAAAGGTATCAGAAAAATATGTCTGAAAATATTCATTTATAAATATATAATGAAACAGAAAGGAAAAACAATTTAAAATACTGTCATAGTAATCTGAGGTCGATTAAAAATCTGTTCACATAGTGTAGAATGAAAATTCGCGATACACACGTGTAAAAGAACAGGAAAAGTATGAGTCCTGACCTTCTTATTCGAACTGCGACTTAATGCGCGACGAAATAATTATCCGGGATAATAATCGGCGAGATAGCGATCAATTAGCTCGTTAAGCGGGCCTAATTAGCCCGTGTCTTAATTAACATTCTTTCGTTCCCATGATCGCCTGCGTTGACCAGAAGACACGGCTTGTCTTCCTGCTCTCGATAGTCATCGTTACGTGCCATTATGTAAGCCACGATTAATTCCACGGCCTTGCCATTCAATGACTAAATGATGACTGGCCAAAGAGTGAACGTCAATGAGTTCCTCTTATTCGATTTTGCAATTTTTCCTTTTCCTCTGAGAAATATTTTTTTCTTTTTCTTCATTTCGTTTATTTTTATTTTTTTTATTTTATTTTACTTTATTTTATTTTTAATGTAAGAGAATATTTAAATTGAATTTTCGATTTGTACACGAGCAATTTACAGCGAAGTTACAGAAAGTTGACGAATGAGATTTCTGAACGCTTTATCTAGTTTTCATTTTGCATTTGATGTGAAGAGACTGTTGTAATTATAACGTTGCTTAATTTGAAACTTTTTATGAGGAGAAACGATTTAAAAATTGAATTTGTAATTAATAATTTAAGGTAAAATTAGAGATTTTGTGGAAGTAGAATCTTGGATTTTATAATTCTGTATAGGAAGAATATTGTGATTTTTGTGATCATATTAGAGAGATGATAGTTCAATAATTTTAATTTTGAAATAGGAAGGAATTTTTTTAAATTATTACAGGAAAGAATTGCATAAATTCTTTAGAACATTTAAACTTTTGATAAATTAAAGGGTTAATTATTCTTTCGTGCAATTATTCTAATTATTTTTAATGCAAATTAAATTTTACAGTCATATGTAATTTATTTGATCACTAAAAGTCATTTAAATCTACGAAAAGAGATTTTTCTACATTTTCTATCATTAACAAGGATGTCTGAAATATAACGTGTCTGGCCATAACTGACCAATTCTACTTGCCGCCACACCCAACTTCTCAAATTTTCAACACTTTCACATACTCGAAATCATTATACCTGCTACACTCTATCCACCATGCTGGGTAATATAAATATAATAATATAAATATAAATAATCATAAATTTAAACAAAGTTCCAAATTATTCCTACAAAATTTCGAAAACAAAGAGAAGAAAATTCTTCTAATAAAATTCTTCTAATGCAATGTTGAACAGATCATTTTTAAACGATACAATAAAATACGAAATATCAACAAACGGTCTCTTAATAATTCAAAAATTTAAACAACATTCTCGCAAATTATTTTCAAAGAAATTGGAAAAGCAAAATTTTCTAAATATAATAATTAGCCTCCAATAAGACTAAATAAATTTAAATAGATTGTTTTTAAATATTATCATAAGATGTGGAATATCAAGCAATGGTCCCTCTGAAAATCCTCAAATTCAGACAATATTCTCTAAAATTAAAGGATTTCGAAGAGAAAAATTTCTACAAGTATCACAACTGACTGACAATAATAATTTAAACAATTAAACTGGCTGTTTTTGAAAATTATTATAGGACACAGAGGAAAACCTGTTGCGAGCAATGTTACCATGGGCAAACTCACGATCGGGCTATCGGGACAATCTTGGCGTTTATCTATGGCACGGCCAAGCCTGAACAGCTAATATTGGTTTTCGAGCAGGGCCGCCAATAAAAAAGTGATTAAAAGGCACTTCCGTTTCGCAGCCGCCGCGCCCGTAACGCGTTACGTAAAACGCATTGAGTAATGGTTAAAAGTAACGCGATCGATTCGCGTGGGCGGTGCATTGTGACGCAGAGTTCAAACTGAAATGAGCTATGTATCGATGTCAACAGATATTTTCAAATTCCCATTTTTCCTTTTTTCCCGATTTTTATTTTCCCTCTAGGATTTTTCGTCCTGATTTTTATTAACCCTTTGCACTCGAGAGACGCCTTTCAGTCGTCATTTGATAAAATTTCGAAGCTCGATATTAATTAATATATCAAATCTAAAATAACGTAACAGTGTGGCAGGTATCGAAATTAAATAATTCTACGTGTTAATTACTATACGATTTCTTATCGAGTGCTCAAAGAATATCGTCAATTTTATAGCAGAAAATTTTTTAGCCAAAAGCCCTTCTTCCCTTCTTTACCCCTTTCCTCCCCCTTCGTTCCCCCTTCTTTAGCCAAAAAAATCGTCGAGCACAAAGGGTCAATTTTATTACTTCGCATAATATAAAATTAATTATATATAATTTTAGGTAAGAATAATGTATCGATGATGATATTTCGTTAGTGAGTTTCTTTAGGGACACTGTGAATTATATAAAATTAATTAAGCTATTAAAATTGATGTTAACAATGGGGAATAAAAATTATGGAAAGAAGAAATAATAATAATAACCAAAAATTATTAAGAATAATAACATTATTAGTTTTTATTAGTTTCAATTCAATTTCTTT